>NC_057798.1:238945096-238949313 GCF_018294505.1 Triticum aestivum
CTCTGCCGCCGGCGCCCTGCTGCGCCACCCGCCGCCCGAGTTCACCGCCTCCAACGCCGACCGCCGCCGCCCAGTGCAACATCCGGCTCCCCATCGTCTCCCTCGGCCAGATCCGGCGCCAAGAGGCCGGATCCAGCCCCGCGCCGCGCCGCCTCCTCTCTCCGGCGGGAACCGGCGCCCCTCGCCGGATCCGACCTCCCCCGCATCCCCGGCGTCTTCCCCGACCTCCTCCGCAGCCGCAGCTCGCCGGAGAAGCCCCCCATCGCCAGAGATGACCTCGGTTCGTGCGCCACCGACGAACCCTAGATCTGTTTCGGAGGGGTATATTTCCACAGTCCCTTTCTCTCTAACATTTTCATGCCCTGTTCAATGCATCATAACTCCGCATCCGTGACTCCGTTTTGGGCGTGTAGCATATCAAATTGTTCGCCTCAATGAGTACTTCATTTGATTCCATTGCATCATGTTCATTTGAGTCCATCTTGATGCCCTAATAATCATTGAAAGAGTGCTATATAATGTTGTCTGCTGTCTGTTAACAGAACATGCTCATTTGTCATTTTTGCCATGTTTGATGTGTGCATCCTATGAGCATGAGCTCTACATGTGTTTTGATCTATGTCATGCCATCTTTCCAGTGATGCTATCCATGTATTTTTGTGAGTTGTGTGCTGAGTGCATCGAGCTCGTGAAGTAGAGTACTTGCTGTTGCTGTTTTGCTAGACTGTTTCTGTTATATTTTGTTGCTATGTAAACCTGCTGCTACAAGTCATTCTATGCATAATCTGAAGATGTTCTCTATGGATGTTTTGTTATACATGTCATGCTCTATCCATTCATGCCCCTGGTTGCATTTATAGCCTGCTGTAACATGTTGTAATCTTGCTCCAAACTGCTAAATGATGTTGCTGTCAGCCTGATTAACTTTAAGTTCGGTTTTGCCATGTGTTTTGCTAGTGATCTATGCACCCTATGAACTTGCTCTTGCCATGCTTAGCTTCATAATCATGTCTTCTTACTGTTGGTTGCCTTGCCATGCCATTTATTGTTCTGTGGTGAGTGGTTCAAGCTCACCAACATGCTTACTTATTGTTGTTCCTGCCATGTATGTATCTGTCATATAACTTGCCATGTTTACATGGGTGCCATCATATTTTCTGTGCCCTTTTGGCTCATGGTCAGTAAGTGACTTTTGTTATATGCAATCATTAGATTCATGCCATGCCTTTGTTTTCCATGATAAGTTCCTGTAGCATGTTGTTTGATAGGTCTAAACATTGCAACCTGATGTTATTTCTGCTATGTCTGAAACTGTTATTATTTGCAATCTGGCCATGTCTTTTTGAGCATGTTCTAGTAGTTTCTGGAGATAGCTCAGTGTTCATGTTTTATCATGCTTTACCTGTACTTCATGCCCATGCCTTTTGTTCTTATGTTGAGATGTTGTAGCATATTGTTTTGATGCTTGCAATAGGCCTAGTTGCTGTTTTGGTCAGATTGTTGTTATATCATGTTTGGAGTGTGTGTTGAACCGTTGCTCCGTTTTGAGTGTGCTCTATATGAAACTTGCTTGATTTTGCATGAAGTTTCATATTATCATGTTGCATCCTTGCTTTGAGGTGTTTTCTTGATGTTTGGATGCATTTTGCATCAATGCCATGCTTATCTTTTTTTGCTCATATCTTCTAGGCCGTAACTCCAAATCTAATGAACTTATATGTAACTTGACTAGAATTTCGTGTAGATCATATTGGTGCTTCTTAACTTGTTGTTTAACAACTTCAACTTAATGTTTGTTCAGATCTGGACCAATTTTGAAATTTGCATATGAGGACTTACCGGAATTGCTCTATGTTGTTTCCGGCCTCATTTAAACTTGCTTTGATGTGTTGCTCTTGTTTGCATCGTCTCTTGCCATGAGTAGCTTCATGTAGCTTTGTCATGCATCATGCTTGTTGTGCATCATGTCTTGTCTATGTGTGGTGTGTTTACCTTGTTGTGTGCTCTTCTCGATAGTTCCTGTTTCGTTGCGATCGTGAGGATTCATTCGTCTACGCTTGGTTCATCTTCGTGGCTTCATCTTCTTCATGGACTCGTTCTTCTTCCTAGCGGGATCTCAGGCAAGATGACCGTCACCTTGGATCTCATTACTATCATTGCTATGCTAGTTGCTTCGTTCTATCGCTATGCTGCGCTACCTATCACTTGTTCCTCAAGCCTTCCAAATTGCCATGTCAGCCTCTAACCTTTTTACCCTTCCTAGCAAACCGTTGCTTGGCTATGTTACCGCTTTGCTCAGCCCCTCTTATAGTGTTGTTAGTTGCAGGTGAAGTTGAAGATTGCTCCATGGTGGACAGTGTTATGTTGGGATATCACAATATCTCTTATATTATTAATGCATCTATATACTTGGTAAAGGGTGGAATGCTCGGCCTTATGCCTGGTGTTTTGTTCCACTCTTGCCGCCCTAATTTCCGTCATACCGGTGTTATGTTCTTGGATTTTGTGTTCCTTACGCGATCGGGTGATTTATGGGACCCCCTTGACAGTTCGCTTTGAATAAAACTCCTCCAGCAAGGCCCAACCTTGGTTTTACCATTTGCCTCACCTAGCCCTTTTTCCCTTGGGTTTCCGGAGCCCGAGGGTCATCTTTATTTACCCCCTCGGGCCAGTGCTCGTCGTGAGTGTTGGTCCAACCTGTTAGCCGCCGGTGGCCACCAGGGGCAACTCTGGGATGGCCTACCCGAAGTTTGGACAATCCAGTGTGCCCTGAGAACGAGATATGTGCAGCTCCTATCAGGATTTGTCGACACATTCGGGCGGCTTTGCTGGTCTTATTTTACCATTGTCGAAATGTCTTGTAAACCGGGATTCCGAGACTGATCGGGTCTTCCTGGGAGAAGGAATATCCTTCGTTGATCGCGAGAGCTTATCATGGGCTAAGTTGGGACACCCCTGCAGGGTATTATCTTTCGAAAGCCGTGCCCGCGGTTATGTGGCAGATGGGAATTTGTTAATGTCCGGTTGTAGATAACTTGACACCAGATCTGAATTAAAATGCATCAACCGTGTGTGTAGCCGTGATGGTCTCTTTTCGGCGGAGTCCAGGAAGTGAACACGGTTTTGGGTTATGTTTGACGTAAGTAGGAGTTCAGGATCACCTCTTGATCATTGCTAGCTTCACGACCGTTCCGCTTGCTCTCTTCTCGCTCTTATTTGCGTATGTTAGCCACCATACTTGCTTAGTCGCTGCTGCAACCTCACCACTTTACCCCTTCCTTTCCCATTAAGCTTTGCTAGTCTTGATACCCATGGTAATGGGATTGCTGAGTCCTCGTGGCTCACAGATTACTACAACAACAGTTGCAGGTACAGGTTATGCGATGATCTTGATGCGAGAGCGATGTTTGCTTGTTTGGAGTTCTTCTTCTGCTTCTTCTTCGATCAGGGGATAGGTTCCAGGTCGGCAGCCTGGGCTAGCAGGGTGGATGTCATTTGAGTTTCTGTTTGTGTTTCATCCGTAGTCGGATGGTGCTCTTATGTATGATGATATTGTATTCGTGTGGCATTGTATGCCTTATGTATGTATCCCCATCTATTATGTAATGTTGATGTAATGATATCCACCTTGCAAAAGTGTTTCAATATGCGGGTCTGTCCTTGGTGGGACCTTCGAGTTCCTTTTGGATAAGGTCGCATATTGGGCGTGACAAGTTGGTATCAGAGCCTCGACCGACCTTAGGAGCCCCCTTGATTGATCGTGTAGTTTGGCCATTGTTGAGTCTAGAAGGAAACTGTTTTTTGAGTCTAATTATATCGGAGAGTAGGAATTCTTTTTACTCCTCTTCTTCTTCGTCGCTCTGGTGAGGAATCTTGACGTAGGTGTTTTGAATTACTCCTCTTCCCGTTTAAATTTTTCTTTAGGATCACGCAGGTGGTTTTTTCCGATCGTTGGTCCTCAGCTCTTTTCATCCGATGCATTTCTCGTCAAGTTGACTCGAGCCTCTTCATCTTTGAGTTCAATCCTCAGTTGCTTTCTTTTCCCACCCACCCACCCTTTTTCTTCTCGGAACCGGAGTCCGTAGTCGAGTATCCATCCTACTCGTGTGAAGTCCTTGCTTTCTTTCCTCAATGATTTCAACCGGTGTTTTTCTCTTCAAGATATTCGTCATTTCCCCTTCCAAGTTGCCTTTGTTTTCCCGCCCTCCCACCCTTTT
>NC_057798.1:238949547-238952248 GCF_018294505.1 Triticum aestivum
CGGAGCTTGAGTCTCTTTCGAGCATCAATTTCATTTGTGCGGAGCCTCTTCAGTCTTCCCTCAATTATCTCAACCGGTGAATTCTCGTCTCGTTCGTCATTCTTCGTCCCTTTCTTTTTCCAATGCACTCAATTCAAGTTTGTGGGTTGATCATATTGTCTCCTTGGATCAAGTGTTTTCCCTGTTCGTTCGCCTCTCGAGAGTTTATCCTTCCGGAGTGCTCAAGACATCTCAGGAGATTCATTTGTGTTCGACTTAATTCGAGGTTGTCACCTCATTCAAATATTTCAATTGTTCCGGTGCATCATCTACTTCTTCAACATCCCTTTCCAACGGTGTTTTCTCTTTAGTGGGCCCTAACCCACAGGTCTTTTCCCAGGATCTTACCTGACTCTTTTCTTTTCCCCGGAGTTATTCTCAATTCTTTTCAAGTGTGATGTAAGAATGGATCACATCAGTCACATGCCTTCTCCAAGATCGTTTTCAAATTCTTTTCATTGTTGGCTCAACCTCTTTGCTTTTTGTTCCCTCGGAGTGCCTTAACATTTTTGGTGGTGTTTCCCATCGTTATTTGAAGACCGAAGAAGAGTTTTTCCTCTAAATCTTGTCTGTTCTCTCAAAGTTTCGTCGTTCTAGCTTCATGCTATCGTCTCGAATTATTCCATTTGTCAGATATTCTTTTCTTACCCATCCGGAGTATGTCAGGAGTTGTTTTTCCATTTATTTCACCGGAGGCCATCATTCCAGAAGATTCTTCGTCCTCACATTTCAGTTACCGTTATCCAATTACCCCGGTTCTTCGTTCAAGTATTCTTTAATCAGCTTGTTATCTCTTCGTTCTTTTGCATCTAAATCTCTTCTAGCACATTTGTTCTTCTAATTCTTCCCGGTGATTCATTCTCTTTCATCAGTCATTTTCTAATTCTTATGGTGGTTCCTTCGGATCCCTTTTCCTTGGTTATCATTTTAATTCATTCGTTCTTTTAATCCTACCGGTGGTTCATGAAGACCTTGTCAAGTTTGCGATATGTCACTTCTCAATCATTTTCAAGAAGGATAAGTAGTATGCAAATCCATTGCTTGTCATCAATTTAATTTGATGAAGGATAAGCATACGATAAATCTTATTCTTATTTCATCCAAGTGGGTAATCCCTTTCTTCGGAGTTTGTTCTTGATGAATAAATTCTAGTTCCAAGTGTTGTCATCTTTTTCTTTTCCGGAGTTCAAATTTCCTCGGTCATTTCGTCGGAACCTCCATCTAAGTCACCGCAAGGCTCATCTTATTCTTTCATCCTTCATTCTATCTCGTCATCCTTTTTGTCACCGGAGTTCTTCAGGGTGGTTCTTCACGATTTAATTCATTCTTCCAGAGTTCATCAAGATTCTTGTTGGTGGAGTTCAAGTATCTTTTCTTCTCGCGTCTCGAAGTGTAATTAATTCTCCATATTCTTTTGAAGTGGAGTTTTGCATTTCTTCGTTCTTCTCAGCCATCCAATCATTTCCGTTTCTGGCCGGTTATCACCTTATGATCTTGAGATGTTACCTATAAGACCACAACAAGCTTATTCTTTTCGTTGTTGATTTTCTCAACAACTCCGTGTAAACCTTTCTTCTAAAGATGCTTTCAATTTCATTAGTGGCACAAGTTTTCATTTTCTTCTCCGTTCTTTTCATTCAACTCTTTCAATTCTTTCCGGAGGTTTTTGTGTCATGTCTTCATCAAGTATCATTTCCATCCTCTCAAGTTCATGTTCTATTTCTTCCATTTTCAGCCGGAGTGCTGCCTAAATCCTTTCAGTCTTATTCATTTCTTATCTCGTTCTAACCGGAGTGGTTTCATAGTCTATCTAATTTCGGGAGCTTTCGATTCTCGTCATTCTCGTCGTTCCTCTCTTCTTCTCGTGTGCTCGCGATTCTTTGCTTCTTCTCTTGAGTTTTTGTTTCACCTCATCCCTTCTCCTTCCGTCTCGTTCCTAAGATCTCGGGACGAGATCTCTTGTTAGTGGAGGAGAGTTGTAACGCCCCGGATTTGATGCGCCAGGTGTCTTCCAGTTATTCGCCGTTGTTGCCATGTCATTTGCTTGCGTGTTGCATTCTGCCATGTCATCATGTGCATCTCATTTTGCATACGTGTTCGTCTCATGCATCTGAGCATTTCCCCGTTGTCCGTTTTGTAATCCGGCATTCCTATGTCCCCCGGCGTTCCCCTTTTGTCTCTCGTTGTGAGCGGGTTTTGAACTTTCTCGGAATGGCCCGAGGTTTGCCAAGCGGCCTTGGTATAGCACCGGTAGACCGCCTGTCAAGTTTCGTGCCAATTGGAGGTCGTTTGATACTCCAACGGTTAACCGGGCAACCGTAAAGGCCTCTCACCCCTTCCAAAGTGGCCCAAAACCCAGCAAACTCCCCTCCATGCTCTCGGTCGTTCGATCACAATCGCGTGGCCGAAACCGCACCTCATTTGGAGTCTCCTAGCTCCCTCTACCTACAAATAGGAGCTCCCCTCCGAAAATCCCGGTCTAACCCTAGCCATCTTCATCCTCGCGCCGCCGAACACGTCCGCGCCGCAGCCGGACACGTCCGCCCTCGCCCTCGTCCAACCAGGAGCCGCCACCTGTCCCCGCCGGCACCCTTTCTCTTCGCGCGCCGCCGCGGACCCGCGAGGCCCGAGGCCGGCCCGCCCGAGCCGCGCCGGGCCCGAG
>NC_057798.1:239320612-239328656 GCF_018294505.1 Triticum aestivum
GTGGGCTGGCAGCGGCGCGGGCTGGCGGGGTCGGGCGGCTGGGCCGGGGCGCCGGGGCGGCGCTATTTATAGTTCCCCCCGAGCGGAGTCCCGCTCAGGCACGGCCCGTAAGTCGGTTGCGCGTTTTTTTAAATAATTCCGCGCAGTAGAAAAATAAAAAGAAATACTAAACAAACTCCAAAAATCCCGAAATAAATTTTCCCCGGCTTCTAAAATCAAGCCGGACAAGATGAACATTTATTTAGGGCCTAAATGCAATTTTGAAAAACGCGCATTTTTCCTAAATTCAAATAAAAAGCGAAAAACTCCAAAATAAAATCTTATTTGATTTTTTTATTAAATCTTCATTATTTCTTTATTTTGGGAAAGTCATTTTATTCCCTCTCTGAAACTTTGGTAGTAGAAATAATTGAAGATAAAATAAATAAAACCAAACGATCCTATTTTCAAAATTTGAGAAAACCCAAATATGAAAATAACGAAATCCCCAACTCTCTCCGTGGGTCCTTGAGTTGCGTAGAATTTCTAGGATCGAGCCAACAATGCAACAAAATATGATATGCAATGATGATCTATGTATAACATTCCAAATTGAAAATTTGGGATGTTACAAACCTACCCCCCTTAAGATGAATCTCGCCCTCGAGATTCGGGTTGGCTAGCAAATAGGTGAGGGTGGTCCTTGAGTAGATCTTCCTCTCGCTCTCAGGTGGCTTCCTCCTCGGTGTGGTGGCTCCACTGAACTTTGCAAAACTTGATAACCTTACTGCGGGTAACTCTGCTGGCATAATCCAGAATCTTAACTGGTTTCTCTTCATAGGTCAAATATTCTTTCAACTAAATCATTTCCAGTGGCACATTATCTCTCAGTGGTATATCAGCCATCTCTGCGTGGCACTTCTTCAACTGTGAAACATGGAACACATCGTGAAGTCCTGACAATCCCTCAGGCAATTCCAACTTGTATGCTACTTCTCCCATGCGTTCCAAAACCTTGTATGGCCCCACAAAACGTGGCGCTAACTTTCCTTTAACTCCAAAACGTTTAACTCCTAGAAGTGGAGATACTCGTAGATAAACCCTGTCCCCGACTTCATATTCTGTCTCCTTGCGTTTTGAATCTGCATAGCTCTTCTGCCTTGACTGATCTACCTTGAGCCTTTCGCAAATCAACTATACTTTCTGTTCAGACTCCTTAATCAAATCTGGTCCAAACAACTGGCGGTCTCCAACCTCATCCCACAACAACGGGGTTCTGCACCTTCTTCCGTACAAGGCTTCGAAAGGGGCCATCTTCAAACTGGATTGGTAACTATTGTTGTAAGAAAACTCCGCGTATGGCAAGTTGTCATCCCAACTTGATCCATAATCCAAAACACAAGCTCTAAGCATATCATCCAAAATCTGATTGACCCTCTCGGTCTGTCCATTTGTTTGTGGGTGGAAAGATGTGCTAAACTCCAGCCTGATTCCCAATGTTTCGTGCAACTGCTTCCAGAACTTCGAGGTGAATTGGGTTCCTCTATCTGATACGATACTCCTCGGAACTCCATGCAAACATACAATCCTCGTCATGTATATCTTAGACAATTTGGCACTGCTGTAGGTAGTCTTTACCGGGATGAAATGAGCTACCTTCGTCAAACGATCGACTACAACCCAAATCGAGTCATAGCCTGAACGAGTCCTGGGCAATCCCATGATGAAATCCATGCCTAGTTTATCCCACTTCCATTCGGGTATAAGCAATGGCTGCAACAATCCAGCTGGCTTCTGATGTTCTGCCTTCACCCTCTGACATACATCACAAACTGCTACATACTCTGCAATATCCTTCTTCATTCCGGTCCACCAGAAAGTTTCCTTCAAATCCAAATACATCTTTGTATTTCCGGGGTAAATCGAGTATGGTGAATCATGGGCCTCTTGCAGAATCAACTTCCTGATCTCCGGATTATTGGGCACATAAACACGGTCATCAAACCATAAGGTATCGTGCTCATCCTCACGAAATCCTTTAGCCTTTCCTTTGCTCATCCGTTCCTTAATGGAGGCAACTTCCGTATCTGCCTTTTGAGCTTCTCTGATTTTATCCATCAAAGTAGACTAAATCTCCAATGCGGCTACATAGCCTCTCGGAGCTATTTCCAAACATAGCTCTCGAAGATCCTTGGCTAACTCCTTGCGTATTTCTCCCGTCATTAGAGTATTGACATGGCTCTTGCGGCTCAACGCGTCTGCTACAACGTTAGCCTTCCCGGGGTGATAATGCAATCTCATATCATAATCCTTAATAAGCTCCAACCATCTCCTCTGCCTGAGATTTAACTCCTGCGTGAATATGTACTTCAAACTCTTGTGATCCGTGTATACCTCACAATGATTTCCAATGAGAAAATGTCTCCACGTTTTCAGTGCATGCACTACGGCTGCTAACTCCAAATCATGAGTAGCATAGTTCAACTCATGAGGCTTAAGCTGTCGTGAAGCATAAGAAACAACTCTTCCCTCCTGCATAAGCACTGCTCCAAGTCCTCGACGTGAAGCGTCGCAATACACTTCATAATCCTTGGTCTGATCTGGCAGAATCAATACTGGCGAGGTAACCAAACGTTTCTTCAACTCTTGGAAACTAGCCTCACACTCCTTAGTGCAAATGAACTTAGTATCCTTCTTCAACAACTCTGTCATAGGCTTCGCAATCTTCGAGAAATTTTCAATAAATCTCCGGTAGTATCCCGCGAGTCCAAGGAAACTCCTGATCTCTCCAACTGTTGTTGGTGCTTCCCAGTTAGTCACAGTGACAACTTTAGTGGGGTCTACTCTGATACCTTCTCCGGATATAACATGTCCGAGAAATCCAACTTCCTTCAACCAAAACTCACACTTGCTGAACTTGGCATATAGCTGATGTTCTCTGAGCTTCTCGAGTACCAAACGCAAGTGCTCCTTGTGTTCCTCTTCATCCTTTGAGTACACCAAAATATCATCAATGAACACTACGACGAACTTATCCAAAAACTCCATAAACACCTTCTTCATCATGTTCATAAAATAAGCTGGGGCGTTAGTCAGACCGAATGACATAACGGTATACTCATACAGCCCGTACCTAGTGGTAAAAGCCGTCTTAGGTATATCTTGCTCCCGAATCTTCAACTGATGGTACCATGATCGCAAATCGATCTTGGAAAACACCTTAGCTCCTCGCAACCGATCAAACAGATCATTGATCATAGGTAGTGGGTACTTGTTCTTGATTGTTACTTCATTCAATCCGCGATAATCTACAACCATTCTCAATGATCCATCCTTCTTCTCCACTAGAAGTACTGGCGATCCCAAGGTGAAGAACTTGGGCGAATAAAACCTTTGTCCAACAAATCCTTAATCTGCTTCTTGATTTCCTCCAAATCTTGGGCTGGCATCCTGTACAGTCTCTTGGATATAGGCCCAGTGCCTGGCAGTAGTTCAATTAAGAACTCAATGTCTCTATCCGGTGGCATGCCTGGCAACTCTTCTGGAAATACATCGGGGTATTCCTTCACCCACTGGTACTTCCTCCTGCACAACTCCTGATAAGGAATTTACATGTGCTCTTCTCGGCTCATGCCGCGATACATACTTGATTCTTCTTCCTTCAGGGGTGGTAAGCAAAATCGACTTACTGACGCAATCAATATTCCATCCATACTTCGATAACCAATCCATGCCTAATATCACATCCAAACCTTGCGATTCCAAAACTATTAGGTCCGAGGGAAATACATGGTGTCCAATCCTTAATGGCAGTCGATCACACCATTTACTAGCCGTATACTCTGCTCCGGGTGAGGTTACTAGCATGGGTGACCTAAGTTCTTGGGTTGGCAATTTATATTTATCCACAAATCCCCTTGATATGTATGAATGCGATGCACCAGTATCGAAAAGAACAACTGCAGTAAATGTCTTAACCAAAAACTTACCTATTACTGCATCTGGCTGAGCTTCAACCTCCTCCACGGTAACGTGGTTCACTTGCCCCCTGTTGAAAGGGTTCGGCTTCTTTCCTGAGCTTCCATTGCCATTTCCATTTTGGGCTTATGGGCAATCATTTGCATAATGCCCAGTCTTACGGCACTTATAACAAGTGATATGGCTCAGGTCTGCCTTGGATGGTGTTGACGGGTTGGTGCGGCTTTGTCCATTGCTTCCTCCATTCCTGTTTCCATTCTTTGTGCCATTATGATGGTGCGAGATACCTCCTCCGTGAGTATGCTGAAAATGTCCTCCTGACTTTGGGGTAAAGCGTGGCTTCTGTTGAGCTCCAGAATTGTACTTCCCCTGTGCATACTTCCTCTTACGATTATCAATCTGCTGCTGCTTCCCTTCAATCATAAGAGCACAATCTACTAACTCCTGGTAGTTATTGAAAATGGCTACCATCAACTGCATGCTCAGCTCATCATTCAGGCCTTCTAGAAACTTCTCCTGCTTAGCTGCATCCGTAGCAACGTCATCTGGGTCATAACGTGCTAGCTTACTAAAATCATCCACATACTGGCCAACTGTCCGTCCTCCTTGGCGTAAGTTGCGAAACTCACGCTTCTTCATGGCCATAGCTCCTGCTGAAACATGAGCAGTACGAAATGCTTGCTGAAAATGATTCCATGTGACAGTGTCTACAGGGTAAGTGGCTGTAAAATTCTCCCACCATGCTACTGCGGGTCCGTCAAGCTGATGTGCGGCAAACTTCACCTTTTCTCCATCTGTGCATCCTACAGTGGTCAACTCCCTCCCTATCTTACGGAGCCAATCATCTGCTACTATCGGCTCGGTGCTACTGGAAAACACCGGCGGATTCAACCTTAGGAAACGTGCCAGATGGTCAACAGGTGGTGGTGGTGGTGGGTTGTTGTTGTTGGTGTTGCCTTGGTTCTGTACCAATGTTTGAATCAAGGTATTCTGCTGCTGAATCAACTGGGTGATCTCTGGCGGGAAAACAAACTCGGGGTCGCGTCTCGGAGGCATTTGAGGGTTTAAAGGGGAGAGTTAAGAATAGAATGAGGTCTAGTGAGATAACACTACCCATATGCACATGAGACAAAAACACACAATATCATTCCAATCAATTCAAACAAGGGCATACAACGGTCTAACTATCGTTACAAAAGTGCTTTGGACTAAAACTATTTGAATGGTGGAAAATTCTACTACTGTTGTGGTGGTCAACTAGAAAAACTGCTCCGATGCAGATTCCATGATATCTGCTCCAGCTTCATCAACATAGTCATCATCGCTGTCATCGGGATCCGAGTCGGTGTCGTCGATGATGATATAATTATCTGGACAAGTAGGTTCATCCTCTTCTCCTCTGGGTGCTGATCCTCCCATGAATACTCCAATCTTCTCCTTAAGGTCACCGTTCTGTCTTACTAGAGTGACGTTTTCTTCCATATAGTCTTTACGCGTAGCCTTGAGTTCTGCTTCTAGCTCCTTGATCCTGGTCATAGCATTCTGTAGCTCCTCCATATCTGCGCACATTTGATTCTCCTGGAGTCGGATGTGTTGGTTTAACTCCTGAATATAAGCTGCAAGTGATCTCCTTCCTGGTGGTGATCATCTCCCAATGCTCATCTCGGCGCCCACAAATCTGGTAGATATTATTCTTGAGATCGTTGTAGTAAACTTCTCCAATTCGTCCCATGGTGATGTGAGCTGCCATGCTCTTTCCTAGGCTCCATGTTGGTACATCAAAGGTAAACTCTATTGGCTCTGTGACTGGTGCAAACGTTCTCCCTGGAATGTAGACTTGAATCCTCCAGCGCTCCTCTTCGGGTAAAGTGGCATTGAAGGTCCCGGTGAAGCTTGGTACTCCTATGTTCAGGTATCTAGTGGCTTCCTTCAAGTGATATCCAAAAGGTGAATTCTCATCTGGTTGCGCAAACTTGATCCTTGCATCCGCCATCCTAAAGAATAGAAAAGATGAGGAGTCAGAAATGAGAAGAAAGAGTAGTGATATAGGGCTTAAGCTTAGTGGCCGTGTCCTATAGTCAGCGTGTGCTCCGATACCACCTTTGTAGCGACCAGACCTCAAACAGTCTGATCTCTGTGCTCAGTGTCATCCCTTGATCAGTAATGCTGACACCACACAGTACTTGGAGGATTTATAACAGAGTAGCAATCACACACTTATTACATCGAATATCTCAAAAGAGAACTTATTGAAATAAATATGGCTTAAGGCCATCTAAAACGATAACAGTGGAAGGCTTGGAAGATAAGCGACTCCATCAACTCCAACGGCATCACTGAGTATAGAACCACGACCTAAGGCATCTTACTCGTCGTCTGAAAAGTCTGCAACATGAAACGTTGCAGCCCGAAAATGGGCCAGCACATGGAATATGCTGGCAATGTAACACATAGAGAATAATAATGGAAATAGGCTATACTACATGCATATTTGGCTGGTGGTAAAGCTCTATGGTTACAGTTTTTGCATAAAGCCAATTTTTCCCTACTGCAAAGGAATAAAGTTATTTAACTATCATGGTGGTTGTTAAACATTGAGAATGGTTGGCAACATTCTCAATCCCACTTAAAAGTACTCATTAAAACCCAACAGTTTTAAATTAGAAGTAACATGATGAGATTCACATGATATCCAGGTACTAGATACTCAAGATGTCCATAACCGGGGACACGACTAACCATGATTAGTTCATACACTCTGCAGAGGTTTGCGCACTTTTTCCCACATGACTCGATCGCCTCCGCTTGGTTTCCCGCACTACATGGTGTTTGAGAAACGGATGACCGAGACATAGTCTTTCAGAAGCACTAACACCTTACAAGAGGGGTAGACCGTACCAGCCTACATCCCCTACATCTGCTATTCCACCCCGTAAGAGTTCGCACAACTTAGTCAACTATGCTAGAGCCCATAATAGCATGTGGCTGCACACGGAAGTTTCTAGTTTGAATAATCTCATGATCCCTTTGAGCCTGGGTGGCGGTCCAAAGAAATACAGGCAAGTCCTGCTAGAAAACAGGTGCCTCAATCCACCCAGATGTGTGTTTAAGTTGCCACCTTAAATAAACCATTAATTAACAATCTCACATCTGTCATGGAAATTCACTCACCCAATCCACGTCTACTAGCATAGCATGGCATAATAAGCAAACGTAGAAGTAACTCCCAAAGGTTTGTTAATAAAACAGGTAATAGGTACTACCTCATCTACTTCCCAACCCACAATTTAATTAGATCCTAATCATGCAATGTTTGAGGATTGATCTAATGCATAAAACTGGGTAGTAGAAAGGTATGATCAAGTGTTACTTGCCTTGCTGATGATCCGCGAGACCTAGAGACTCGAAGTAACAGGCGGCGCACTCCGGGTATTCTATCGCAGACAAACAAACAAGCTACAATAAGTACTCATCTAAATGCATAGGTAAAACTCGAATAAAAGATCTAACCAGATTGTTCAACTTAAGAACTCCGGATTTGCAAAAGAAACAAATCGAATAAAGCAACGAAAGTCAAACAGCAAAAGAAAACAGCTTCGTTTTACTAATCTGGATCTAAGTCAAATTTTACAGAAGCAAAAACTTGTTTAAGTAGATTATTCGGAAAGAGGGTTTTGAGATGAAACTCAAGGCCCTTGAATCGCCTGATTCCGATAAACGAGCGAAAAGTTATACTAAAAGGAAAATCGGATCAGGAATCACGATCAGAAAAATCGCGGATTAAATCCGAGAAAAAGAAAAACGATGAACGGTTAACTAACGAACGTTCGTTAACTAAACTAATCTGACGAACACGTTCGTTAAAACGAACGAACGAGCGAATGCTCGCTAATTAAACTAAACCGAAAAATAAAACCGATCTAACGGAAAAACCGAAACTAAAAAAAAACCGAAAAAAACCTGTAATAAAACCGCCCGATTTTTTTAAAAAAAACCGGCGGCACGCGGATCGAGGTAGCAGCGAACCTCGGCGGCGGCGGCGGCGAAGTCCGGCGGGGTCCGGCAACGGCGGGCGGCGGCGCTGGCG
>NC_057798.1:239628990-239719543 GCF_018294505.1 Triticum aestivum
AAACGAAATTATGTCAAAACTGCTTTATGTGATTTAGGAGGTGGTGTTAGTGTTATGCCTTTCTCCTTATATAAAATACTTGATTTGAATAAACTCACCTACTGAAATACCTTTGCAAATGGTTGACAAATCAACTACCATACCTATCAGTATTTGTGAGGATGTGCCCGTTGTTGTTGCAAATGTGACTATCTTAACTGACTTTGTTATACTTGAGATGCATGGGGACGACAAGATGTCGATTATCCTTGGTAGACCCTTCTTGAATACTGTAGGGGCTGTTATTGATTGCAATAAAAGCAAGGTCACTTTTCATATCAATGGAAATGAGCATACAGTGCACTTTCCGAAGAAACAATTCGAAGTGAATGGTATTAATGTTATTGACAAATATCCGACACTCACTATTGGAAGTTTTCAACTAACTCTACCTACTGCCAAAAATAAAATATGAAATGCTTATTGTTGGGGACATTCATATCCCTATTGAGGTAACTTAGTGTTTTACGAAAGTTCTTCAGTTTCATGCTAATCGGAAGTGGTTGTTAATAAGACTTGATCAACCTTATTAATGGATCATTTTTTAGAGGTATGAAGTTGATGAATTTAGTAAGCACAACCTTCTACTACCAATTTGTGTTCTCTATTTTTCTTAGTTAAATAAAATAAAATGCCAATATTTGTCTGTTTTCTGAATTTCCCGTGCAATAAATAATGACCCAAAAATAAAAGTTCTCAGAATGCTCTGAAAATTTAATATGATTTTTTCCTGAATTTTTAGTGCAAATAACATTAGAGGGGGTGCACCTGGTGACCACAAGACACCAGGGCGCGCCAGCAACCCCATGCACGCCCTAGTGGATTGTGGTCCCCATGTGGGTCCCCTCACTTATCTCTTCAGCCCATTCCTTCTCCTACCTCTAGAAAAATCACCATAGCTCTCTCTCTCTCTCTCTCTCTCTCTCTCTCTCGTGTTCTTGCTCTCAAACCCATGGATTTCGATCTCTCTGCTCGAAGCCCGTTTTCGAAACTGTTTTGGGGAATTGCTACTTGGTATGTAACTCCCCCATTGCTCCAATTAGTTTTTGCTTTAGTGGATTATATTTTGAATAATTAACTACTCTGGGTGCTAATGTAAATGAGCTTGCACGTTGAATTCTTAGAGTTCTAAGTAGTTTGAATTCTTAATATGGCCTCTATGCACCCTTATGAGTAGTTGCTATCAATCTTACGAAGTTTTGTTGACAAAATTTTGTATCCCAATTTTTTTAGAAATTGTACACAAAAAAATTGCAATTATTTAGGAGTTCTTCTAGGAGGAGGTCTACCGAGGCATCATCTAGTAGTGGCTCGATACGTCGGTCTTATGTTGTACCAACCCCGAGCAAAATGCGGGATGCAGCTATCAAGTCGTGCTTATGGTCGTGTAACAATTTCATGGTGAGCGCAGGTATTAAGGAAGAGTTTGAGGGATATATTCAAAACACCGAGCTCGGTCCCTACATCGAAGATAAGTGCATTTAGCATCTCAACCTTACTAAAACTTTCAGTAAGAAATTTAAATTTTATCCACGTGTGTTGAAAGTTTCATTTAGTCTCTGTGATCGTCCTTGTATCATGCCTCAGAGTTCTTTTGTGATGCTGCAGAATTCCATATTGGGGTTCGCTAGAAGAGCCACCAAGATCTGAATATGAGTCATTTTTTACTAGTCTTTGCAACGGTGAGCATAGGGGAGTGACACAAGGTAGAATAAAAAGCATTCATTTCCCATCAATTCATTACTTTGCACTGTTTAATGGCAAATGCATTGTTGGCAAGCAGGATTGTAGCACACTATGTTCCCCTGACTTGAGCTTCATACACATAACTATGACCGAAATTAAACACTATAATCTTGGAGCAATTGTTGCACGAAGGTTGCAGCACAACGCCACTAGTGGTTATTTCTATGGTGGGATTTATGCTTCTCGTTTAGCTAGAGAGGTTGGTGTAACACTGATACGTCTCCAACGTATCTATAATTTTTGATTGTTCCATGCTATTATATTACCTCTTTTGGATGTTTATGGGCTTTATTTTACACATTTATATCATTTTTGGGACTAACCTACTAACCGGAGGCCCAGCCCATATTGCTATTTTTTTGCCTATTTCAGTATTTCGAAGAAAAGGAATATCAAACGGAGTCCAAACGGAATGAAACCTTTGGGAGCGTGATTTTTGGAACGAACGTGATCCGGAGAGCTTGGAGTGCAAGTCAAGAAGCTTACGAGGGCCCCACGAGATAGGGGGCCGCGCCCCCCTGTAGGGTGCCCCCCTGTCTCATGGGCCCCTCGAGCGGCCACCGACGTACTTCTTCCTCCTATATATACCTATGTACCCCAAAAACATCCAGGAGCACCACGAAACACAATTTCCACCGCCGTAACCTTCTGTATCCGCGAGATCTCATCTTGGAGCCTTCGCCGGCACTCTGCCGGAGGGGGAATCAACCACGGACGGCTTCTACATCAACATCCTTGCCCCTCCGATGAGTTGTGAGTAGTTTACCACAGACCTACGGGTCCATAGTTATTAGCTAGATGGATTCTTCTCTCTTTTTGGATCTCAATACAATGTTCTCCCCCTCTCCTGTGAAGATCTATTCGATGTAAACTCTTTTTGCGATGTGTTTGTCGAGATCCGATGAACTGTGGGTTTATGATCAAGTTTATTTATGAATAATATTTGAATCTTCTCTGAATTCTTTTATGTATGATTGAGTTATCTTTGCAAGTCTCTTCGAATTATCAGTTTGGTTTGGCCTACTAGATTGGTCTTTCTTGCCATGGGAGAAGTGCTTAGCTTTGGGTTCAATCTTGCGGTGTCCTTACCCAGTGACAGAAAGGGTTGCAAGGCACGTATTGTATTTTTGCCATCGAGGATAACAAGATGGGGTTTATATCATATTGCATGTGTTTATCCCTCTACATCATGTCATCTTGCTTAATGCGTTACTCTGTTCTTATGAACTTAATACTCTAGATGCAGGCAGGAGTCGGTCGATGTGTGGAGTAATAGTAGTAGATGCAGGCAGGAGTCGGTCTACTTGTTATGGACGTGATGCCTATATACATGATCATGCCTAGATAATCTCATAACTATGCGCTTTTCTATCAATTGCTCGACAGTAATTTGTTCACCCATCGTAATACTTATGCAATCTCGAGAGAAGCCTCTAGTGAAACCTATGGCCCCCGGGTCTATCTGTTATCATATTTTCTTTCAATCTACTTTTATTTGCATCTTTACTTTTTGCATCTATATCATAAAATATCAAAAATATATCTATCTTATCATACTATCTTTATTAGATCTCACTTTTGCAAGTGGCCCTGAAGGGATTGACAACCCCTTTATTGCGTTGGTTGCAAGTTCTCAGTTTGTTTGTGTAGGTGCGTGGGACTTTTGAGGAGCCTCCTACTGGATTGATACCTTGGTTCTCAAAACTGAGGGAAATACTTACGCTACACTTTGCTGCATCACCCTCTCCTCTTCGAGGAAAACCAACGCAAGATCAAGATGTAGCAAGAAGGATTTCTGGCGTTGTTGCCGGGGAGGTCTTCGCTCAAGTCAAGACATACCAATTACCCATCACAAACCCATCTCCCTTGCATTTACATTATTTGCCATTTTCCTCTCGTTTTCCTCTCCCCCACTTCACCCTTGCCGTTTTATTCGCCCTCTCTTTCCCAATCTCCTCCTCTCTTTTTCGCTTGCCGTTTTTCTGTTTGCTCGTGTGTTAGTTCGCTTGCTTGTCATTATGGCTAGTCTTATATCTTCTCCGTTGTCTCCCGAGAATGAAGTTCTAAATTTTAAACAAAGGGAGGAATAAAATCTAAAAGACGCTTGGTATAGAATTTGCAATGCTCAAAATAGATCCACCAGGAAGCAATCTACCTCAGTTCTTCTCCGCAATTTTTATGTAGGTGCTAATCCTTGGTATAGATATATCCTCGATACCATTACCGGAGGGAATTTCTTGGGTAGCCATACTTTTGATTCTTATAATGCTATGATAGATTTATTTGGCTCTCCACCTCGTTTGGTTAATGGGACTATGTTAACTTTGGAGCATGTAATGCAAATTGAAAATCTAGATAAAAAGATCCACAATCAAATTACCCAATATGGATCTAAGGTAGGAGTGACTTTGATGAATATTAAGGAGAAGGAACCCATAGTTAATGAGAAAATAAGTCAAGATTCCTCTAGAATTGATAAACTTGAGGGTATCATTACCAACTTGGGAACCGCTTTTTCTTCCGTAAAAAACACTCCAAGTCCACCTACTAAAATTGCTAAGCTCATGTATGTTCCTAAGAATAAGGGTGAATCCTCTAGTAAGGAAACCGCGGATCTTAAATCTATAAGTATTCCTCCCAATCATTTTGCTATCATTAAGGAACCATTTGCTACGAATGAATTTTTCGATCTTTTGCCTAAAAAATTGATGATTACTAGAAAGAAAGAAATTTCTAAGGAAGGTAGATGCCTCGTTGAAAAATTGCCAGCCAAAGATGGCACTCATTAGATCTGTCCTTGCTTTTATGCCTAGCTAGGGGCGTTAAACGATAGCTCTAGTTGGGAGGCAACCCAATTTTTCTTTATGTTTTTTGTTTTTGCTCCTGTTTAGTAATAAATCTTGCTTCTACCTTCTGGTTAGATGTGTTTTTATCTTCTAATTAGTGTTTGTGCCAAGTAGAACCTATAGGATAACCTACGATGATAGTTGATTTGATTCTGCTGAAAAACAGAAACTTTGCGCGCAAGAATATAATTTTGTTAAATCACAGGAACGTGCTTTTGCGTTGATTCGTTTTGCTTCTGTTCAATAAACAAATTCTCCAGGACTTCCTATTTTTATAGGATTTTTAGAGTTTCATAAGTTTGCGTTAGTTACAGATTGCTACAGACTGTTCTGTTTTTGACAGATTCTATTTTTCGTGTGTTGTTTGCTTATTTCAATGCATCTATGGCTAGTAATTCAGTCTATGAACCATAAAGAAGTTGGAATACAGTAGGTTTAACACCAAATTAAATAAATAATGAGTTCATTGCAGTACCTTATGTGGTGGTTTTGTTTTCTTTCACTAACGGAGCTTATAAGATTTCCTGTTGAGTTTTGTGTTGTGAAGTTTTCAAGTTTTGGGTAAAGCTTTTATGGACTATGGAATAAAGGGTGGCAAGAGCCTAAGCTTGGGGATGACCATGGCACCCCAAGATATTCAAGAATAGCCAAAAGCCTAAGCTTGGGTATGCCCCGGGAAGGCATTCCCTCTTTCGTCTTCGTTCATTGGTAACTTTACTTGGAGCTATATTTTTATTCGCCACATGATATGTGTTTTGCTTGGAGCGTCTTGTATTATATTAGTATTTGCTTTTTAGTTTACCACAATCATCCTTGCTGTACACACCTTTTGGGAGAAGCCTATTTGATTAGAATTTGCTAGAATATTCTACGTGCTTCACTTATATCTTTTGAGCTTGATAGTTTTTAGTCTATGTGCTTCACTTATATCTTTTAGAGCACGGTGGTGTCTTAATTTTGAAGAAATTGCTAGTCTCTCATGCTTCACTTATATTATTTTGAGAGTCTTTTATAACAGCATGGTATTTGCTATTATCATAAAGTTGGTCTTAGAATGGTAGGCATCCAAGTTGGGTATAATAAAAACTATCATAGGAAGTGAATTGGATGCTATGATCAATTTGATACTTGATAATTGTTTTGAGATATGGAGGTAGTGATATTAAAGTCATGCTAGTTGGGTGATTATGAATTTAAAGAATGCTTGTGTTGACGTTAGCAAGTCCCGTAGCATGCACGTATGGTTAAAGTTGTGTAACAAATTTGAAACATGAAGTGTACTTGGCTTGTGCATCCTTATGAGTGGCGGTCGGGGACGAGCGATGGTCTTTTCCTACCAATCTATCCCCCTAGGAGCATGCGCATAGTACTTGATTTTTGATGACTTCTAAATTTTTGCAATAAGTATATGAGTTCTTTTGACTAATGTTGAGTCCATGGATTATACGCACTTTTACCTTTCCACCTTTGCTAGCCTCGTCGGTACCGTGCATTTCCCTTTCTCACCTTGAGAGTTGGTGCAAACTTCGCCGGTGCATCCAAACCCCGTGATACGATACGCTCTATCACACATAAACCTCCCTATATCTTCCTCAAAACAGCCATCATACCTACCTATTATGGCATTTCCATAGCCATTCCGAGATATATTGCCATGCAACTTTCCACCGTTCCGCTCATCATCATCATGACATACTTTACTTTTGTCATATTGCCATTGCATGATCATGTAGTTGACATCGTATTTGTGGCAAAGCCACCATGCATTATTTTTCATACATGTCACTCTTGATTCATTGCACCATCCCGGTACACCACCGGAGGCATTCATATAGAGTCATATCTTGTTCTAGTTTCGAGTTGTAATTCATATGTTGTAATCAATAGAAGTGTGATGATCATCATTATTAGAGCATTGCCCAATAAAAAAGAAGAGAAAGGCCAAAAAGAAAAAAAAGAAAGGCCAAAAAAAAGAAAATAAATAAAAAGGGCAATGTTACTATCTCTTTTTCCACACTTGTGCTTCAAAGTAGCACCTTGTTCTTCATGTAGTGAGTCTCATATATTGTGCTTCAAAGTAGCACCATGTTTTTCATATAGTGAGTCTCATAAGTTGTCTTTTTCATACTAGTGGGACTTTTTCATTATAGAACTTGGCTTGTATATTCCTACGATGGGCTTCCTCAAATGCCCTAGGTCTTCATGAGCAAGCAAGTTGGATGCACACCCACTAGTTTTCTTTTGTTGAGCATTTATAGCTCTAGTGCATCCGTTGCATGGTAATCCCTACTCCTCATGTTGACATCAATTGATGGGCATATCCATAGCCCGTTGATTATCCTCGTCAATGTGAGACTTTCTCCTTTTTTTGTCTTCTCCACACAATCCCCATCATCATATTTTATTCCACCCATAGTGCTATATCCATGGCTCATGCTCATGTATTGCGTGAAGGTTGAAAAAGTTTGAGATTATTTAAGTATGAAACAATTGTTTGGCTTGTCATCGGGGGTATAGAAGTTGGGAACATCTTTGTGTGACGAAAATGAAGCATAGCCTAACTATGTGATTTTGTAGGGATGAACTTTCTTTTGCCATGCTATTTTGAGAAGACATTATTACTTTGATTAGTATGCTTGAAGTGTTACTATTTCTTTTATCAATATGAACTTTTATTTTGTATTCATTTGGATATGAACATTCATGCCACAATAAAGAAAATTACATTATGAATTATGGTAGGTAGCATTCCACATAAAAAATTCTCTTTTTATCATTTACCTACTCGAGGACGAGCAGGAATTAAGCTTGGGGATGCTTGATACGTCTCCAACGTATCTATAATTTTTATTGTTCCATGCTATTATATTACCTCTTTTGGATGTTTATGGGCTTTATTTTACACATTTATATCATTTTTGGGACTAACCTACTAACCGGAGGCCCATACCATATTGCTGTTTTTTTTGCCTATTTCAGTATTTCAAAGAAAAGGAATATCAAATGGAGTCCAAACGCAATGAAACCTTCGGGAGCGTGATTTTTGGAACGAACATGATCCGGAGAGCTTGGAGTGCAAGTCAAGAAGCTTCCGAGGGCCCCATGAGATAGGGGGCCACGCCCCCCTTGTAGGGCGTGCCCCCTGTCTCGTGGGCCCCTCGGGCGGCCACCGACGTACTTCTTCCTCCTATATATACCTACGTACCCCAAAAACATCCAGGAGCACCACAAAACACAATTTCCACCGCCGTAACCTTCTGTATCCGCGAGATCTCATCTTGGAGCCTTCGCCGGCACTCTGCCGGAGGGGGAATCAACCACGGAGGGCTTCTTCATCAACATCCTTGCCCCTCCGATGAGTTCTGAGTAGTTTACCACAGACCTACGGGTCCATAGTTATTAGCTAGATGGCTTCTTCTCTCTTTTTGGATCTCAATACAATGTTCTCCCCCTCTCTTGTGGAGATCTATTTGATGTAAACTCTTTTTGCGGTGTGTTTGTCGAGATCTGATGAATTGTGGGTTTATGATCAAGTTTATCTATCAATAATATTTGAATCTTCTCTGAATTCTTTTATGTATGATTGAGTTATCTTTGCAAGTCTCTTCGAATTATCAGTTTGGTTTGGCCTACTAGATTGGTCTTTCTTGCCATGGGAGAAGTGCTTAGCTTTGGGTTCAATCTTGTGGTGTCCTTACCCAGTGATAGAAAGGGTTGCAAGGCACGTATTGTATTGTTGCCATCGAGGATAACAAGATGGGGTTTATATCATATTGCATGTGTTTATCCCTCTACATCATGTCATCTTGCTTAATGCGTTACTCTGTTCTTATGAACTTAATACTCTAGATGCAGGCAGGAGTCGGTCGATGTGTGGAGTAATAGTAGTAGATGCAGGCAGGAGTCGGTCTACTTGTTATGGACGTGATGCCTATATACATGATCATGCCTAGATAATCTCATAACTATGCGCTTTTCTATCAATTGCTCGACAGTAATTTGTTCACCCACCATAATACTTATGCTATCTCGAGAGAAGCCTCTAGTGAAACATATGGCCCCCGGGTCTATCTCTTATCATACTTGCTTTCAATCTACTTTTATTTGCATCTTTGCTTTTTTGCATCTATATCATAAAATACCAAAAATATATCTATCTTATCATACTATCTTTATTAGATCTCACTTTCGCAAGTGGCCATGAAGGGATTGACAACCCCTTTATTGTGTTGGTTGCAAGTTCTCAGTTTGTTTGTGTAGGTGCGTGGGACTTTTGAGGAGCCTCCTACTGGATTGATACCTTGGTTCTCAAAACTGAGGGAAATACTTACGCTACACTTTGCTACATCACCCTCTCGTCTTCGAGGAAAACCAACGCAAGCTCAAGACGTAGCAAACACCTCTACCTGATGACCCCATCTTACCTACTCAGTACTTAGATTTTGATGCCATGAAATGTCATAAGTTCCTTACAGGCATGCCCACTAATTATACGTATAACTTGAGGTTTAATAAAGAAACTGTTGTGCCTATCATTCTGCCTGCGCCTGCTTTCTTTGGTTATTACAACAAAGAAATATATTATGTTCTTGAGAGCAAGGCCCGCTCGTACAAGGCGGAGTTCAAGGCAGCTCGGCGGCCTGAGGAGGCTGCACCAAGAGCCTCCGTGAGCTATCACTCTGACTACTATGCAAGCTACGAATGGTGATTACCAAGCTATGACAAAAGCCTAAGCTTGGGGGAGTACGTATTTCCCACCGATATTACATTCATGTTCACACATTTCATTCCAGTTGTCGGTGTTCACACTTTTTCATTGTATTATCCATGCTAGATTTATTTTTCTCGCTTTCTTCTTGTGTGTTTCAAAAAGTTTGAGAACACCCCAAAATATTTCTTGTTTCTGTTCTGTTTTTCTTTCTAGCTTAATTAGTTGTAGTATAAAAAGAAAACCCAAAAAGATTTCTTGATTCTTCTTTTTGTTTGTTGGGAGCTTTCCCATGTAAATAGTTTTTTTGTTTTGTTTTACTTTTCTTTAATTTGCTTTCTTCAAGGAAAACTAAAAACTCCAAAAATATTTCAGTGTGTTTCTCTCAAAATTCTTTTCTTTTTATTGAGTCGTACCAAGGAGAAGACCACAATGAAAACATTGAGTGGCTCTCATATGCATTGTTGATCTAACAAAGAGCCCAAATTACCTTGTCTTCTCCTTTTGAATAAAATGTTTGCAGATTCCAGCTTAGTCCACAACATTCTTGCACTGTTATCATTTTCATATCATTCGGTCGTGCAAGTGAAAGGCAATAATGACTATATTTGATGAAGTGACTGTGGCAGAGAGAAACATGTATGAACTCAACTTGTTCTGTTTTTGTAAATATGTTTAACCTAGTATCCATGATTCAGCATATTATGATCAAACATGTTTCCAATGACAATTAGAGATTATAGTTCTCATGCCATGCTTAAGTAGCTAGGAGTGGATAATCGTTTATCTTGGATCTCAACATGCACTAAAATTATTGTGATGCAGTATGATGATATGGTATCCTCCTCTGAATGTTTCAAGTGGCTTGACTTGGCACATGTTCATGCATGTAGTTGAATCAAAACCAACATAGCCTCTATGATATTTACGTTCATGGTGTTCATATCCTACTCATGCTTGTGTTCAATGTTTATTATGCATAATGCATGTTCATGACTGTTTTCGCTCTCTAGCCAGCCACTTCTCAACCTATTTGCTAGCCTTTGCCTGTACTAAGCAGAAATACTACTTGTGCATCAAAATCCTGAAACCCAAAGTTATTCCAGATGATTCCACCATACCTACCCATATACGGTATTACCCTACCGTTCTAAGTAAATTTGCATGTGCCACCTCTAAAATTTCAAATGGACATCTGTTTTTGTGTGCGTCGATTGTTCATAGAGCGACATGGGGTAGTCGGTATCTTTCATGCTAAGCGGGTCATTCTCATGATGAGTTTTTATTCACTTGTCCTTGCACGAGAGGGGTGGTAATAGGGATTCCCAGTCCCAAAATCAAAAATTGCAAATAATTAAACGAGACTCCCCCAGGATTGTTGTTGGTATATGGACAGTTGTCTGTGTCAAAACCGGCAGATCTCGGGTAGGGGGTCCCAAGTTGTGTGTCATGGATCGATGGGTAACAGGAGACAGGGGACACGATGTTTACCCAGGTTCAGGCCCTCTCTATCGAGGTAATACCCTACTTCCTGCTTGATTGATCTTGATGAATATAGGGTTACAAGAGTTAATCTACCACGAGATCATATGTTGTGGTCTAAACCCTAGCTAGAGGTATGATGAGTAATGTTGTAATGATCTAGCCTATCTATCGACTAGCTTAGGCTCGGTTTATATAATGTACCAGAGGCCTAGGATAACAAGAGTCCTAGCCGAATACGCTAGTGGGGAGGAGTCCTTGTCTTGATCACCAAGTCTTGTGGAACCTTCCTCGTGTATGCATCAGCTGTCCGAACTGGCCCATGAGTATACAGCCATGGGGGTCCTCGGCCCAATCTAACTGATCGGGAGATGACGTGGTGAGTATCCCCTAGTCCAGGACACCGTCAGTAGCCCCCTGAACCGGTCTTCAAGTTGGGGACGCTCCTCGATTCTTCCAAACTGTTCTTCGTCTTCGGTCATCGATCTTGAAAGCTGGTTCAACAAATCATCTCATCTTTGATCTTGAGGATCGCCGAAGTGAATCCGAAGAGTTTACATGCCGGGTATTTGAGGATCCCCTTTAAGTTCTCGGCCTTTATCAATGTCTTGTTATTTTTTACGCCATACCTCGGGTTTGAAGTTGTTCCCGTGCGGCGGTGTACTCTTGCATCCGAGCCCCAACGCCGGACTGCATTCAAGGTATCTTTTGTAGCCAAGCACCAACCTCGGACTGCTCCCGAGCCCCAACGGCCGGAATGTATCCGAGCTCCAACGCCGGACTATGTCCAAGCTCCAATGCTGGACTATATCCGAGCTCCAATGCCGGACTATATCCGAGGTGTCATAGGTCACCTTGGTTCAAAAAAGTTGAAGGAGTTTAGCCAAGCTTAATGCCGGAAATGCCCTCTATGGAGCTAGCCACTGGCGCCCGAGCTTTATGCCGGACTGCTTCCGAGGTTGTGCACCACCCCGACCGCGGGCTGAATTTTTTGTGAAACTTTTTGACTGGTGCAATTTATTCTCTGCCGAGATATATAACCAGTATATGCATATCCAGTAGCCCTCAAGGTGTGTGTCAGTCTAAAACCCGAGATGCACCTGAAGGAAAACATGAAATCGCTGATCCTAGTAGCCCCTGAGACTCAGGTCGATGCGCGAAATCGGCGTGAGGATCAACTCCTAGCTCGGCAACATACGTAGGAATAGAAACGCAGTATAATATATTAGAGATAATAGTGATCGGCGAACGGGCCCTTGAGAGAGGGTCTTGAGAAGTTGTCGCAATATATTAGCTTGACGCCAGATAGGTCCAGATGGTACCTATTGTTGTCCGAAGACGCATTTGCCCATAGTTCGGTCAAGCCGAACACTAAGCACCTTGAATTTTCTGCTTTGAACAGGTTACGCAGTAGCCCCTGAGACACTGGTCAGTTGGCAACACCAGATCAGGGGATCGATGTGCCCCTTTAATATTTGTAAATAACAATCCCGAAGACCAATAGCCCCCGAGCCTTAATGTGGGCACGGGTGGCCGAATTAAGGATCGACATCCATAGTAAAGTCACAAATTATGTGTAATGATTCTATGTATCCAAGTACTCTACATCATTAATGCTCGAATCTGTATTGTACAAAACTTTGTTGACCGACCATCGGCTTCAACCTCTTCGGCCAGTAGCCGAGGAATGTTTTCCTACTTTATAAAGCCATTATAAGGGCAAAGTTTTATGGAAAATAAGGCAATCCGGCCATATGGTTTTATAAACAAAGGTACACGGAAAGATATGTTATATTAGTTTTAACGTAAGAAACATCTTCCAAAGAAAATAGTCCCACTATCGGTTCCTTTCGCTGGGTTGTCATGCTAAGCATGATCATGAAAGCTCACCTCCAATCCATGCGGGATAAAAATATTGAGGATTTAGTTCGGGGAAAGTTCCCGAACTCTATGGTATTAATGAACCAAAAGTTTCACTTTCGTCATTGCCGACCAATGTGATCCTTTAAGATTGCTAGCTTTCGGCTTCACCCAGTCTGCGGTACTAACTGGGATGACCCGGTAGTAACAATCACAGAGGTGCTCCCTTTACTGCCTAGCCGAACAATCAGGAACGTAGGGGTAAGCACAGGAGCCAGGCAACCTAGCTTGGCCAAAATCTTAAGTTAAATTGATGCATATTTATGGCTTTATAATGATGATTGCGGAAGGCGGCCCTTCTATATTAAATAGAAATGCCAATGATATGTTTATTTTGACTCCGTTGCGACCGTTTATCAGTTGAAAGTGACCCATCGCCGGCTTCTACCCCTTTGTAGATACTATGCTGGGTGTTTCCGCAATAACAAGACAACCCTTAGCTGACGTATCGGTGCCCGAAGACGGTTGCGTTAGCGGAAATGAGGAAATCAGATATGCGGACTTTATAACTTTCACTTAGTCATAGGAGCTTTAAATTGGGGAAGCTAGTTACGAGCCCCCGGTTAGTGTTCGGTGACAGCCGAGGTCAAGCCGTAAACACTTCGACCAATGTTATGAACGACCCGTCATTTAACATAGTCATCGGATCGCTGACCAGTTTATGCCTATTGTGATAGTCAGTTTTCGGCTTTCTCCACTGAGGTGCTTAACCATGCGAGCTGGAAGCAGAATCGCAGTGGTTCTCCCTTTGCACACCTAGCCAAACAAAGTGGAACGTAGGAGGCAAGCACAGGAGCCGGGCAACCCAACTATTGACCGAGGTCACAGTTTGAAACCGATGCATATATAGCAATATCCGAGAATGTTTTTGCCGAATCTCTAAAGGTGTCCGGCGTTGCACCGCGTGACTTATGTTGGAAACAAACAAATAGTTTAAAAGTGCCATAGGATTGGAAAACCAAAAAATGTCAGTAAAAACTTGACGTCCGAACAAGACCAAGTGTTCGGTGCCAATCCGAAAATTGGAAAAAACTTGTGCTTCTGTCGTGCTTTAACATGACACATCCGATCTCAAGACTTCACGCGGGTCAGCCTAGGGCTTCAAGCTCCTTATCCCAAAGGCAGAGTACTTCTCCGAGGTTAGTTTAGCGAACTAAACTTGAGCAGCTTTTAGAGAGAAGACAGACTATCCAGCTATTGACCATACACTCGAGTCGAAAAAGGAGTAGTAGAAAAAGACTTTGCAACGACCAAGAAGAAAACACATTTACTATAAAACCGATCATATAAATTTTAAGAGCCCCCAAGTGACTTGGGTAAAAGAATTTTATGTATAATGATTGTATGTACCGAAGTACTTATATCATATTTGTGTTCACCCGAACTTTAAACACGTCTTAACCGACCGTCGGCTTCTCCCTCTTCGGTCAAGGGCCGAAAAGTGTTATGTACTCCACCTGTCGAGAATATCGATGGTGTTTCCGATAACTAGGCAATCAGGCCATAAGGCTGTAACAGACAGAGCGCGCTCGGGGAACTTATGCTATATTACTGACGAAGTGTAAGAAGCATCTTCGAAGAAAATAGTACCCCCACTGATATCTTTCTTTGATTGCTCATTGTTACTATGAGACTTGTGCAATAGATTTTTTGTACTCATGAGTTCCGTTGTGTGCCGACCATGATTGAAAAAATAAGAGCGCTAGCTTTCCGTTTCACCCAGTCTGAGGTCCGAGCTCGGATGACCCGATCCTGACAATCACAGAGGTGCTTCCTTTACTCCCTAGCCGAACATTCAGGAACGTAGGGGTAAATACAGGAACAAGGCAACCCAGCTTACGAAACACTTAAGTCAACATGGTGCATATTGTGGCGTAATACACAAGCAAGGAACGAAGCCATACAAGTATAATCATATGCAAGAGGAAAGGCTTCATAAAGAAAGCCCCCAAATAAATGGAGTGTTTGAATTTGTGCATCACAAACAAAGTTCTGACAAGGAATTTTGTCACAAACAACTTTTTGCCAAAAAGGTATAATGCTTGGTCGAACCGAACAAAATTTAAAACAGAAAGTCTTTGAGCATGAAAGCGACTTAGCTAGTTAATGTGCTCGGTGTTGATGACGCGATTCGGGCTTGTGGCGGGACAAAGACGCCCATTGATCTGTGACAGATCCGACAAGGTTCGCAGTCCTTGGCATGGCCGAGGTCCTAGCCCCTAAGCCCGAGGTGTCGGAGCAAGGAGTTCGGCACTCTGGAGTAGTGACCGCATAATGCAGTCAAAATCGATTACCTGCACACATAAAACAGTGTGGTCCACAATATATATATAATCCTTGCATAATTGCTTTACGCAAAAATAATTTATTTAAAGATATGTGGCCTGACGCCGAAGCCAATGTCGATGCAGGGCGTCGGCGTGACGCAATGAAGGCATGACAAAGCCTGAATTTGCAGGGCGGTTCGGGCTCTAGATGCAGCGTTTGCTGAACTACAGATGGGAAACAGACCGAACCATCACGCAACCATCGTTAATGTGGCCATCATTTGACAGACCTGTGTATAGATGATGGAACAGACTAGAGTAATAATTTTTCGAAAAAAATAAACCCAAGCAAGAAAAAATTACTAGGATTAATAGCACCTGGTTTATCTATTGTAGCAATCTGAAAAAAGGTTGCTCCCGAAATTGGGACTTGATCCGCACACTCGTTGCCTAGTGAGTGATGGAGCGGCAGCATGGCGATGCTGGCAAAGGTTGGCTTGCCGAGGCAAAGCCCCTGGTCCAGCTAACGTGACGAAGTTGGTCGGTTGACGGCACCGAAGTCTCCGGAGTAGGTCGATGAAGGGATGACGAAGCTGAGGGAGTCCTGGATTAGGGGGTCCTCAGACAACCGGACTATATGCTTATGCCGGACTGTTGGACTATGAAGATACAAGATTGAAGACTTTGTCCCGTGTCCGGGTGGGACTCTCCTTTGCGTGGAAGGCAAGCTTGGCAATTCGGATATGTAGATTTCCTTCTCTATAACCGACTCTGTTGTAACCCTAGCCCCCTCCGGTGTCTATATAAACTGGAGGGTTTAGTCCATAGGACGAGAACAATCATAATCATAGGCTAGCTTCTAGGATTTAGCCTCTACGATCTCGTGGTAGATCAACTCTTGTAATACTCATATCATCAAGATCAATCAAGCAGGAAGTAGGGTATTACCTCCATAGAGAGGGCCCGAACCTGGCTAAACATTGTGTCCCCCGCCTCCTGTTACCATTAGCCTTAGACGCACAGTTCGGGACCCTCTACCCGAGATCCGCTGGTTTTGACACCGACATTGGTGCTTTCATTGAGAGTTCCACTGTGTCGTCACGGTAAGGCTTGATGGCTCCTTCAATCTGTTGGGGAACATAGTAATTTCAAAAAATTTCCTACGCACACACAAGATCATGGTGATGCATAGCAACGAGAGGGGAGAGTGTGTCCATGTACCCTCGTAGACTGAAAGCGGAAGCGTTAGCACAACGCGGTTGATGTAGTCGTACGTCTTCACGGCCCGACCGATCAAGCACCGAAACTACGGCACCTCTGAGTTCTTGCACACGTTCAGCTCGATGACGTTCCCCGTACTCCGATCCAGCAGAATGTCAGGGAGAGTTTCGTCAGCACGACGGTGTGGTGACGATCTTGATGTTCTACCATCGCAAGGCTTCGTCTAAGCACCGCTACAATATTATCAAGGAGAACTATGGTGGAGGGGGGCACCACACACCTCTAAGAGATCAATGATCAATTGTTGTGTCTATGGGGAGCCCCCCTCCCCCGTATATAAAGGAGTGGAGGAGGGGGCCGGCCAAGGGAGGGTGGCGCGCCCTAGGGGGGAGTCCAACCCCAACTGGGAGTAGGACTCCCCCCTTTCCTATTAGGAGAGGGAGAGGGAAGGAAGAGGTGGGAGGGAAGAAGGAAAGGGGGGGCCGGCCCCCCTCCCAATTCGGATTGGGCTTGGGGGGGGGCCTCCTTTGCTCCTTCTCCTTCCTTTCCACTAAGGCCCAATAAGGCCCATATACCTACCGGGGGGTTCAGATAACCTCCTGGAGCTCCGGTATAGTCCCGATCTCACCGCAACCTTTCCGGTGTCCAAATATAGTCGTCCAATATATCGATCTTTACGTCTCGACCATTTCAAGACTCCTCGTCAAGTCCGTGATCATATGGAGACTCCGAACAACCTTCGGTACATCGAAACTTATAAACTCATAATAAAACTGTCAACGAAACCTTAAGCGTGCGGACCCTACGGGTTCGAGAACTATGTAGACATGACCGAGACTCGTTTCCGGTCAATAACCAATAGTGGAACCTGGATGCTCATATTGGCTCCTACATATTCTACGAATATCTTTATCGGTCAAACCGCATAACAACATACGTTGTTCCCTTTGTCATCGGTATGTTACTTGCCCGAGATTCGATCATCGGTATCTCAATACGTAGTTCAATCTCGTTACCGACATGTCTCTTTACTCGTTACATAATGCATCATTCCATAGCTAACTCATTAGCTACATTACTTGCAAGGCTTATAGTGATGTGCATTACCGAGAGGGCCCAGAGATACCTCTCCGACAATCGGAGTGACAAATCCTAATCTCGAAATACGTCAACTCAACAAGTACCTTTGGAGACACCTGTAGAGCACCTTTATAATCATCCAGTTACGTTGTGACGTTTGGTAGCACACAAAGTGTTCCTATGGTAAATGGTAGTTACATAATTTCATAGTCATAGGAACATGTATAAGTCATGAAGAAAGCAATAGCAACATACTAAATGATCAATTGCTAAGCTAACGGAATGGGTCAAGTCAATCACATCATTCTCCTAATGATGTGATCCCGTTAATCAAATGACAACTCATGTCTATGGTTAGGAAACTTAACCATCTTTGATTTACGAGCTAGTCAACTAGAGGCATACTAGTGACACTATGTTTGTCTATGTATTCACACATGTATTATGTTTCCGGGTAATACAATTCTAGCATGAATAATAAACATTTATCATGATATGAGGAAATAAATAATAACTTTATTATTTCCTCTAGGGCATATTTCCTTAAGTCTCCCACTTGCACTAGAGTCAATAATCTAGTTCACATCACCATGTGATTTAACACTAATATTCACATCTGCATGTGATTAACACCCACAGTTCACATCATCATGTGACCAGCGCCCAAAGGGTTTACTAGAGTCAATAATCTAGTTCACATTGATATGTGATTAACACCCAAAGAGTACTAAGGTGTGATCATGTTTTGCTCGTGAGAGAAGTTTAGTCAACGGGTCTGCCAAATTCAGATCCGTATGTATTTTGCAAATTTCTATGTCAACAATGCTCTGCACGGAGCTACTCTAGCTAATTGCTCCCACTTTCAATATGTATCCAGATTGAGACTTCAGTCATCTGGATCGGTGTAAAAGCTTGCACCGATGTAACTCTTTACGACGGGCTCTTTTATCACCTCCATAATCAAGAAATATTTCCTTTAGTCATCACTAAGGATTTTCTTGACCGCTGTCCAGTGATCTACTCCTAGATCAAAAATTGTACTCCCTTGCTAAACTCAAAGCAAGGTATACAATAGGTCCGATACACAGCATAGCATACTTTATAGAACCTATGATTGAGGCATAGGGAATGACTTTTCATTCTATTTCTATTTTCTGCCATGGTCGGGTTTTGAGTCTTACTCAACTTTACACCTTGTAATACAGACAAGAATTCCTTGTTTGACTGATCCATTTTGAACTATTTCAAAACCTGCCAAGGTATATATTCATTGAAAAATCTTATCAAGCGTCTTGATCTATCTCAATAGATCTTGATGCTCAATATGTAAGTAGCTTTACTGAGGTCTTTCTTTTAAAGAACTCCTTTCAAACACTTCTTTATGCTTTCCAGAAAAATTCTACATCATTTCTGATCAACAATATGTCACTCACATATACTTATTAGAAAGGCTGTAGTGCTCCCACTCACTTTATTGTAAATACAGGCTTCACTGCAAGTCCGTATAAAACCATATGCTTTGATCAACTCATCAAAGTGTACATTCCAACTCCGAGATGCTTGCACCAGTCCATAGATGGATCGCTGGAGCTTGCACATTTTGTTAGCACCCTTAGGATTGACAAAACCTTCTGGTTGCATCATATGCAACTCTTCTTTAATAAATCCATTAAGGAATGCAGTTTTGATATCCATTTACCAAATTTCATAAAATGTGGCAATTGCTAACATGATTCGGATAGACTTAAGCATCGATACAAGTGAGAGAATCTCATCGTATTCAACACCTTGAATTTGTCGAAAAAACTTTTTGCAACAAGTCGAGCTTTGTAGATAGTAACACTACTATCAGCGTCTGTCTTCCTCTTGAAGATCCATTTATACAATATGGCTTGCCGATCATCGGGCAACTCCACCAAAGTCCACACTTTGTTCTCATACATGGATCCCATCTTAGATTTCATGGCCTCAAGCCAGTTCGCGGAATCTGGGCTCATCATCGCTTCCTCATAGTTCGTAGGTTCATCATATTCTAGTAACATGACCTCTAGAATAGGATTACCGTACCACTCTGGTGTGGGTCTTACTCTGGTTGACCTACGAGGTTCGGTAGTAACTTGATCTGAAGTTTCATGATCAATATCATTAGCTTCCTCACTAATTGGTGTAGGAATCACACGAACTGATTTTTGTGACGAACTACTTTCCAATAAGGGAGCAGGTACAATTACCTCATCAAGTTCTACTTTCCTCCCACTCACTTCTTTCGAGAGAAACTCCTTCTCTTGAAAGAATCCACTTTAGCAACGAATATTTTGCCTTCGGATCTGTGATAGAAGGTGTACCCAACAGTTTCCTTTGGGTATTCTATGAAGACACACTTCTCCGATTTGGGTTCGAGCTTATGAGGTTGAAACTTTTTCACATAAGCATCACAGCCCCAAACTTTAAAAACGACAACTTTGGTTTCTTGCCAAACCACAGTTCATAAGGCGTCGTCTCAACGGATTTTGATGGTGCCCTACTTAAAGTGATTGCAGCTGTCTTTAATGCATAACCCCAAAATAATAATGGTAAATTGGTAAGAGACATCATAGATCGCACCATATCTAATAAAGTGTGGTTACGATGTTCGGACACACTATTATGATGTGGTGTTCCAGGTGGCATGAGTTTGTGAAACTATTCCACATTGTTTTAATTGAAGACCAAACTCGTAACTCAAATATTCGTCTCCGCGATCAGATCGCACAAACTTTATTTTCTTGTTACGATTATTTTCCACTTCACTATGAAATTCTTTGAACTTTTCAAATATTTCAGACTTATGTTTCATCAAGTAGATATACTCATATCTACTCAAATCATCTGTGAAGATCAGAAAATAACGATACCCGCCACGAGCATCAACACTCATTGGTCCGCATACATCGGTATGTATTATTTCCAACAAGTCAGTAGCTCGTTCCATTGTTCCGAAGAACGGAGTTTTAGTCATCTTGCCCAAAAGGCACGGTTTGCAAGCATCAAATGATTCATAACCAAGTGATTCCAAAAACCCACCACCCACTTAATAGCCACTGTCGACAACTTAACCGACACGCTTGATTTCGACTCCGAAGACATCGGCGGTATGGACGACGATGTCGAAGAAGAACAGGAACCACCACCCACAGGGCGCTGGACTGCCACCTCATCATATGATATATATATATATATATATATATATATATATATATGGTGGACACAACCAAATAAAAAAATGGCTAGGAACAGAAGGATGAGAAGCAACCAAAGCGCCGACGTCAGCGGAGCCGCTCTAAATCCCGCCACAGCAAAAACAACGATAACAACTTAGGAAAGAATAATACCCTAGACGACGCTAAAGATAACGACGACCCCCATGACCCAGCGATGGAGCAGGATGAGCCAGGGGATGGCGAACATAGTCTGGGGCCGCTGCTCGATCACAGTGATGCCGAAGACAAAACTTATAAACCTGTCTCCGGAGAGGAGAACAGTCCGGACGACCATGCACACATCATCTCGGAAAAGCATTTGGAACAAGATCACCTCCATAGAAGGCTTATTACCACCGCGAGGAGCTTGAAGAAGCAGAAGCAATGGCTTAAAGCCGCGCAGGATACGCTCAACCACAGATGGAACAAAGTGCTCGACACTGATGAAATATACGGTGGTGATCGCCACACAAAGAGCTACCCTAAATGCAGGCTGCTACCCAAATTCGACGACGAGGCTATCGCGCCCATTCCGCCGAAGAACAATATGGCCGATTTGCCGAACCGACCACCCCGTGGCCGAGACAGAGCGGCTAATGACGCCGCACAAAGGTCAGCACATGATCTACGTGAGCACCTGGACGAAAGAGCCGGTATGGCCAGGTCCATCTATGGATCTAGGAAGCGTGCTCCTACACAGGATCACGGCCACCAAACCGACTACACTGATCGAGTACCAGCTCAGAATCAACACTGAACACTACAACCATCGGACGCATGCCACGACACATCCAAATACAGGGGTGCCGCACACCCCCTATGCTTCATCGATGAGGTGCTGGATCATGAATTTCCAGAGGGGTTTAAACCCGTAAATATCGAGGCATACGACAGAACGATAGACCCTACAGTATGGATTGAGGACTTTATTCTTCACATCCATATGGCTCGCAAAGACGATCTCCATACCATCAAATACCTACCCCTCAAGTTGAAAGGACCAGCTCGACACTGGTTGAAAAGCCTCCCCGAAAATTCAATTGGAAGTTGGGAGGAACTCGAGGACACTTTCAGGGCTAACTTTCAAGGGACCTATGTCCGACCTCCGGATGCAGACGATTTAAGTCATACAATCCAACAACCCAGAGAATCAGCCCGTAAGCTTTGGAACAAATTTCTCACCAAGAAGAACCAAATCATCGACTGTCCGAATGCTGAAGCCCTAGCAGCTTTCAAACACAACGTTCGGGACAAATGGCTTGCCAGACACCTCTGCCAGGAAAAGCCAAGGACAATGGCAGCCTTAACAACTCTTATGACTTGCTTTTGCGTGGGAGAGGATAGTTGGTTGGCCCACAGCGGCACCAGCGACCCAGGCACATCCGAAATCAGGGATGGCAATGGGAAGCCATGACGCAATAAAAACAAGCATCAAAACAATGAAGACAACCCAGACAGCACAATGGTAAACGCCGGATTCAGGGGCTCTCGACCCGGTCAACGGAAAAAGCCATTTAAAGGCAGCAGAGAGGGACCGTCCAGCCTAAACAAAATTCTAGACAGATCCTGTCAGATTCATGGCACCCCCGAGAAACCCGCGAATCACACCAACAGAGAATGCTGGGTCTTCAAGTAGGCCGGCAAGCTAAACACCGAACACAAGGGGAGGGAGCCACCAAGTGAAGACGAGGATGAACCTCGCCAGCCGAGCACTGGGGGACAGAAAAAATTTCCACCAGAGGTCAAAACAGTGAACATGATTTGCGCAACCCACATACCAAAGAGGAAGCGCAAGCGCGCACTCTGGGACGTATACGCTGTAGAGCCCGTCGCCCCCAAATTCAACCCATGGCCGGCCTGCCCGATCACTTTCGATCGCAGGGATCATCCGACTAGTATCCGGCATGGAGGTTCGGCTGCCTTGGTGCTCGACCCAATAATTGGCGGATACCACCTCACCCGAGTCCTCATGGATGGCGACAATAGTGTTAATCTGATATATCAGGATACTGTACACAAGATGGGGATAGACCCATCAAGAATCAGCCAAAGCAGTACTACCTTTAAAGGAGTAATACCAGGCGTAGAGGCCCGCTGCACGGGCTCTCTAACATTAGAGGTCGTATTCGGTTCTCCCGACAACTTCCGAAGTGAAGAACTAATCTTCGACATCGCTCCATTCCGAAGTGGTTATCATGCACTACTCGGAAGAACAGCCTTCGCTCGTTTCAACGCAGTACCGTACTATGCTTATCTCAAACTTAAGATGCCCAGTCCACGCGGCGTCATCACTATCAGCGGAAACACAGAGCATTCTCTTCGCGCGGAAGACTACGTGGCGGATCTAGCAGCTGAACCACTGAACGGCCTCTCCACCCCAAATCATTGATCGGTCTTTGAGACCACGAACACGGCTAGACGTGTCCGGTGCACCACTAGTTGTAAACAGCCCAGATAAACCTGAGCTTGATTAATGGCTAGGCCCCCCACAAGTGGTGCTAGGGGCTGCCCGCATGCAAGGGGTCCATAGTTCGGCTGGACCCTATTAATACTCAATAGATCGAACTCTCATGGTTCATTAAGAATAATCAACTTTTCGCACGGTCACACCAGATTCTTTCACCTGGGTTTTTTCTTTTTTTACAGATGACCATCATGCTACACCCTTCTAGGATACGTCACAATGGAGACAAAGGCGCAGACGTGCAGCAGGGCCCCGTTCAAAGGTTTCTTTTTAGATTAAGACCTTGTGTAAACTTTTTTTATTGTCTCTTGTTGCCTTAGACCCTCCTGGCACTTAAAATAGGGACATTTACATCTATGCCCTTAACTCGAACCCACTACTCAGTTTTGCCCCTAATTTTTAGGTATGCTTAGTTTTTCCTCTCCGCCGTTAGTGTCACTTATAGAAATGCCCTTTTGCGCCGTTACCGTCTGGTCAAAGGACTTTGACCACCAAGAAAAAAATAGCAAAAAAATTCAAAAAAATCTGAAATTTTGTGAGATCGAAGATAGTCATGTCAGCAAGGCGCGTGCAAATTTGTGTGCCGTTCGGACACCCTGGGAGCTCCTACGATGTCCAAACACAACAAAAATGCGCACACATTTTCTGCACCTAAGTATCTTCAGTCCCACAAAATCTCATATTTTTTTGATTTTTTTTCTATTTTTTCGAATTTACTGTTCACATGCATACAAAATTTATGATTTCCTTTGCCACGAGCTCCCAGGGTGTCTGAACGGCACACAAATTTGCACGTGCCTTGCGGACATGACTATCTTCGATCCCACAAAATTTCAGATTTTTTTGATATTTTTTGCTATTTTTTTCTGGGTGGTCAAAGTCCTTTGACCAGACAGTAACGACGCAAAAGGGCATTTCTATAAGTGATACTAACGGCGGAGGGGAAAAACTGAGCATACCTAAAAATTAGGGGCAAAACTGAGTAGTGGGTTCGAGTTAGGGGCAGAACTGGAATTGGCCCCTTAAAATAACCAAGAGGGATATTGGCGTTATTGGCAAGTTTATGATTCGCCGATCTAAAATCGATGTCATAAGGGCAGCAACTAATGTGTTTTTGGGTTTTATGCCCTCACCACAGCCGCTCTTTCGTCACGCCGGATTAATGCACGTACCCGAAAATTCAGGGATCATTATCGAGGGTGGTACTCAGCCCAGTATATGTTGAAAAGTCCGAATACCTTCGGGAGTGTTCGGCGTCATGAGTTTGGCCTTATATGCATCAGCTCCGAATCATGTCTTTGGTCAATAGTTGGGTTTTCCCGGCTCCCGTGTTTTGCTACCTTACATTCCGCTCTATCGGCTAAGGCAGCACCGGGAGAACTACTACGATTGTGCCCTGGTTCATCTGGATGAGCACCTCAGTAGAGAAAACCGAAAACTAACTGTCATGATAAAGCGAGAGACTGGCCAACCACTCGATGAGTCAGCGGAATCTTCATGATTCCTCCGCATTAACGAAGGACCAGTTTTCCAATCACGTACAGACACGCACCATATTCGGATGAACGCGGACATACCAGGGGCTATATAGTAGCCCCACCGTCAAAGTCCTATGGCTAAGTGAAAGTGTTAAAGCTATATAGTCCGATTGCCTCGTTTGGCGTGCCACCACCTCCTTAACGGACCAAGACGTTGGATCAAGTGTGATTACGCGCTTTGCCGAACACCCCCGCATTATATGCGAGGGAGCTGAAGCTGACGACTGCAAACTTTCAGGTTATATACATATATACATAAACAGCCGCACTGGAGGCACTACAATACTTTATGGACAAAAGTATAAATATAGCCTTTATTATCAAAAGCATTGTTTTTACAATCAAAATACATGTCACTGTAGCATGGTATTCTTTGAGCACTGAGCCTCTATTAAACGGGCACCTTCTAAGACTTCTTCAAAATAGTGCTCGGGCGAGTCTTGGCCCCCGGGCGGACCCCCGGTTGCAATATCGGTGGCCTCCATCTTTGCCCAATAAGTCTTAACACGGGCAAGGGCCATCCACGCACCCTCTATGCACGCCGACCTCTTGACAGCGTTGATGTGTGGCACAACACGAATAAATCGTTGCACCAAACCAAAATAACTATCGGGACTTGGTTCCTTTGGCCACAGGTGGTCCACGACGGCCTTCATGGCAAGCCCGGATAACCTATGGAGCTCGGCCCATTCGGCCATTTGCTCATTCAACAGTAGCGGACGCCTTGGATTACTGAACTGCGACCAGAATTTTTTTTCTGCTTCATGATCTTCTTGATCTTTGAAATACTTCGTCGCATCAGCAGCACTCTTTGCTAAATCCAAGTATGCGTCTGAAGAACTCCACAATTGATCAAGAGGGGCATACTTCGGATCGCCGAACTTCGTTCATAGTAAAAAGGGATTCCTAGCCGCGATATCACCGGCTTGCCGAAGCTCCTCCCGCGCTACTCTAATTTCAGAGCGAGTTTCCTTTGCTACTTGCAAGGCCTTCTTTAGGTCAGCCATCTTCGTTTGGTTTTCCCTTTCGAGAAGCTCCTATCGGCTCGCGACATTTTGTAGCTCAAGAGCCATGTTGGCTATTTTATCCTTACTTTGGCGATGAGCAGCTTCGGCTGCCTTCAGGGCGGCCGCATCACTTCTCCTGGCTTGCTTCTTGGTCTGGGCAAGTTTTGCCCGAAGGGTCTCCACGGCGGCAGCTCCATCTGCAGTCAAAGCATATTATAAATCCTAGCATCATGCTCTTATTAATATTTGCTGACCACTTAAATATACATACCCTGTGCCTCGTCAAGCCGCTTCTTCACAAGCGTGATGTCCGCATCCGCCACGTCAAGTTGCCGCCTCAGCTCGGCAAATTCAGCAGTCCGGTCAGCCGCCGGATCTGCAACCGCCTGCGTACAAAATCAACGCTATCATTACCTGAGAATATAATCTTCTGCTCGCCTCGTCCGGATGGCAACCAGAGTCTCAGGGGATACTATCTATACAATGTACACCTTGCGTGTACGGTACAATAATAAAAAATATATCACTTTGCGTACCTCAAAGCCTCTTAGTAGGCTCATAAAAGCTTCATTCAACCCGCTTTTTGCGGATGATATCTTCTTAACCACCATACCCATTAAGGTACGATGTGCCTCTGAGATAGCTGCCTGCTGCAGAAGACCTGTCAATGTGTCCGGTTGTATATCGGACAGTTCGGGGCTTTTCCTGTTGGTCTCTCTAGGATCCAAAACCCCCAGGCTTTGGGTGTCCGAAGAGTTATCTGGTCTTTGTGGATCGGGAGAGATCCTCTGGGATGACACCTCAGGATCATCTGCCTCATCAGGCGGAGAGGTGTGAGGAGGCGTTTCGCTCTCCATCATCTCCGGAAGAAGATCCCCCGATGACGAACATTGTGGAGGGAGGCTATGAGCCGAACTACAAAACATATGTCTCAGTCGTTATTCTCAAGAAAAGAATGGGGTATGCTTACTAGACACCTTTGTTCACTTATGGCTCGGTTAACGGCTGGCCCCCCTGTGGGCATTGTGCAGTAATGTTGCCCTCTGGGGCAGGGCCCCCTGATGCAGGTTTCTTCCCTCGTTTGGAGACCTCTGCTTCCAGGTCTTCGGGACCGGTCCTTTTCTTTCCGTGGGGAGAGGGGATGCTAAAATATCCTCCCCGTTCATCCTCCGACATGGGGGGTGCTAATTTCCCTGGTTAGGATGCGTAACGTACCTCTAGTATGAAGTACGCTCTTGGCTTTCCCCTTCCTCTCCTCGTCCTCCCCTGATGGCACTTGATAAGGTGCGCGAGCCAGCATCCTGGTTAGTACAGGATCCGGCGAGTCTTCGGGAAGAGGGGCCGAACACCTGATCCTTCCCGCCTTTCTTATCCAGTCCTGGCCGAGGGTGGTTTTTCAGAATAATGTTGTAACAAATATAATGACAACATGTTATGTCACGGAGTTACTTACCTGGGTGTTTGGATGGTTGCAGTTGAGGCCCACATCCTTTGTTGTGTCCGGACACTTTATTCGTGATCCGAAGAATAATCGATACATCCCTTCGAGCGTTACGCCGAAGAAGTGATGAATGCTTCGTGGTCCTTCCGGGTTAAACTCCCACATGCGGAGAGATCAACGTTGGCATGGCAGGACCCGACGAACTAGCATTACTTGCATTACTTTGATGATATTAATATCCCTCTTGAGGAGATCCCGAATGCGGCTTTGCAACATCGGCACATCATTAACCGATCCCCAGTCCAACCCCTTGTTGACCCATGATGCAAGCTACAGCGGAGGGGCAGAGCGGAAGGCCGGGGCGGCCTCCCACTTACTCCCTCGAGGCGCGGTGATGTAAAACCACTCTCGTTGCCATAAGTCAGAAACTTCCGGGAAAGAGCCCTTTGGCCATGAAGCATCGACACCTTTGCTTATTATAGCGCCTCCGCACTCCGCGTGTCACCCATCAATCATCTTCGGGTTCACATTGAAGGTCTTGAGCCATAGGCCAAAGTGTGGGGTAATGCGGAGGAAGGTCTCGCACACAACGATAAACGTCGAGATGTGAAGGAAGGAATCTGGAGCTAGATCGTGAAAATCTAGCCCATAATAGAACATGAGCCCTCTAACGAAGGGATTAAGACCAAAGCCTAGCCCTCGGAGGAAGTGGGAGATGAACACGACGCTCTCGTTGGGTTTGGGAGTAGGAATAACCTATCCTGGAGCAGGAAGCCTGTGAAGGATTTCGGCGGTTAGATACCTAGCCTCCCTAAGCTTCTTGATGTCCTCCTCTGTAACAGAAGAGGCCATCCACTGACCTTAAAGGTTGGATCCGGACATGATTGAAGGTCCAGAGCACTTGGACTGAACCTAGGGTGTTGGAACTCGAGGGGAGGGAGGGGGAGGATCAGGCGTGGAAAGAAAAGGACAGACCTTGGCCTCTTTATATAGAGGAGGAATATCAAGCATCCTCCGCGCGGCCGTTTGGAACTTGCCTAAACCAAGGAGTTGTACCAATGGGATGGTTGGGTTACCCACACCCGTATTGATGAGAATCCCGTAATAAGAGGGACACGATCTGTGCTTCGACAAGATGTGCCAATATAACCGCCTCGTAAAATGTGTAGAGGCAGGTTGAGAAAACGGTTTGAATAATGACTGGGCCGGGGCGTGATGTCACGCTATGGAAAAGTTGTCAACAGATTAGACTTGTGGAATATTGTGCTCTCTACGGTGGTATGTGGAATTTGTTTTGAAGAGCCGGACACGATCCTTGTGTTCAAGATCTTCTTTGGAGTATTCAGAGAAGGAACCCGCCTTGCAATGCTGAAGACAATCTGCGCGCCGGACAAATCTTCATTGAAGCCTGGTTCAGGGGCTAGTGAGGGAGTCTTGGATTAGGGGGTCCTCGGACAGCCGGACTATATGCTTATGCCGGACTGTTGGACTATGAAGATATAAGATTGAAGACTTCGTCCCGTGTCTGGGTGGGACTCTCCTTTGCGTGGAAGGCAAGCTTGGCAATTTGGATATGTAGATTTCCTTCTCTGTAACCGACTCTGTTGTAACCCTAGCCCTCTCCAGTGTCTATATAAACTGGAGGGTTTAGTCTGTAGGACGAGAACGATCATAATCATAGGCTAGCTTCTAGTGTTTAGCCTCTACGATCTCGTGGCAGATCAACTCTTGTAATACTCATATCATCGAGATCAATCAAGCAGGAAGTAGGGTATTACCTCCATAGAAAGGGCCCGAACCTGGGTAAACATTGTGTCCCCCGTCTCCTGTTATCATTAGCCTTAGACGCACAGTTCGGGACCCCCTACCCGAGATCCGCCGGTTTTGACACCGATAGAAGCCCCTTGTCCAGACAAGGAGACAGAGCAGGTCGGTGAGGAGATGTTGCAGCTGCCACGTCAGCCGAGGTGTTGAATTAGTTCGGCGTGATGGACATCGACTCGATAAAGCAACGGTTCGGATATGCTGATGCATGTCGTAACTTGTGACGTGGTCAATGTTGGCTTGATGAAGTGACCGTGCGGCGATGCCGGTGTGCCCGATCCGTGTAATCCGTGGGGCGGTGATGTTGGCGACGATTTATCCTTTGCGATGCCGAACTCTTGTTCGGCTTGCCGAGATGATGATCCGAAGAAGTTGACCTCGACTCAACAAAGTGACGACGTGTCTAGCGCAGGTCGGCAGCCGTAGAGCAACGTTGTCGGGCTGGTTTGACACCGGCGCGATGGTGAAGATAATATTGGAAAAGACTCTAAAATTAGCAGGATGTGTTTGGGAACAAAACACAATACCCCATACAAAACTTCCTTCAAAAAGGATGTCCGAAATCCCGTTTATAAAAAAGATGAATTCGGGTCGGATTCGTTCTCGCGCAGAAAACAGATCCGAAAAGTGATGCACTAATCGGAAGGTTCCCGGAGTTTGGACGGTCGGATCGAGCTGAAATTTTGAGCGGTGGTAGATATGGGAATTCCGCAGTAGATGAATGGCTGGATATTCCAAAGGACCTCCGAGCTGGGCTCTGGAGATCACGCCCTAAACTCGTCCAGATTCCCGTCCAGATTTGACAGGGCTCCGGTATATTGTAGATTGCCAGAGATTTCTCCATTGGAACTCGACGAAATTTCCCAGGGTTGTTGTAGACTCCATTCCGCACAATTCCACCAAAGCAATCGTTAAAACGACACTTGAGGAGGCGGTGGCGGCGGATACAAGTTTGCTGTCCAGAAAAATAGCACGGACGCCCGAGGGCAATGTTGACATTGAGCCCCCGAGCTTCATGGATGATTCGTCCATGATCTTGATAGAGATCAGAGTTGATGTTATTGAAGACCCTCATCTGAACATGACGATCAGAGGTAGGGTGTAGTCCTCGGTCAAGCCAAGGAGACTAGTCGAGCCGGTGACGAAGAAGCCGACATCACAGTTGATCTGCAGTCGAGCCATTGATCCTTTGCCGATCACACAGCGGAACTCTCAATGAAAGCACCATTGTCGGTGTCAAAACCGGCAGATCTCGGGTAGGGGGTCCCAAGCTGTGTGTCATGGATCGATGGGTAACAGGAGACAGGGGACACGATGTTTACCCAGGTTCAGGCCCTCTCTATCGAGGTAATACCCTACTTCCTGCTTGATTGATCTTGATGAATATAGGGTTACAAGAGTTGATCTACCACAAGATCATATGTTGTGGTATAAACCCTAGAGGTATGATGAGTAATGTCGTAATGATCTAGCCTATCTATCGACTAGCCTAGCCTCGGTTTATATAATGTACCAGAGGCCTAGGATAACAAGAGTCCTAGACGAATATGCCAGTGGGGAGGAGTCCTTGTCTTGATCACCAAGTCTTGTGGAACCTTCCTCGTGTATGCATCAGTTGTCCGAACTGGCCCATGAGTATATGACCATGGGGGTCCTCGGCCCAATCTAACTGATCGGGAGACGACGTGGTGATTACCCCCTAGTCCAGGACACCGTCAACGGTACCCGTGGATTTGGCTAGCCATGGAGTGTGTTTGTTGGTGGAGGGGGAGTAAACCTTTACTTTTATCCCTTGGGAACCGCCACTAATGTGTTTAGCATGGAAGATATTGATTACTTTTGGTCGTGACGTAAACTGGAAGGATGCATTTCCCAAAATTTCTTTTATGTCCGATTTAAGCATCGAGCTCTGGCACCTCTGCAAATCCCTGGTTCCCTCTGCGAAGGGATGATCTATTTAATTTTATGTTGCGTCATCACCTTCTCAAACAAGCGCCAGATCTGAGGGCACTATTGTCATCTCATGCATTGTGTATAGTTAATGTTCAATGCATCATGACTGGATATTGTATCGGGAAGTACAATGTTTAGTCGTTGCTTGAACTTTGGAGGTGCTCTGTATTTATGTTTTGCGGTCTCAGAAAGGGCTAGCGAGATACCACTATTGTCATATTATATCAAGGTTGTTTTCACAATGTGTTGTCATTTGAGATATCTTATTATTGCTCACTAGTTGCTTATGCTATTGATATGAGTTAATATAATTTTTAAGAGTTATTGTTGACATGGTTAGTCATGATCCTTGCTGAAAACCTGGGTGCTACTTAAGCTTATTTATGCAAACAAGAGCAAAAGATTTTGTAAAAGTTTTTCTTATTCACTTTCAGTTTGTCAACTGAATTTCTTGAGGACAAGTAAAGGTTTAAGCTTGGGGGAGTTGATACGTCTCTGTCGTATCTACTTTTCCTATTGCTTTTGCTCTTGTTTTGGACTCTAATTTGCATGATTTGAATGAAACTAGCCCGGACTGGCGCTGTTTTCAGTAGAGCTACCATGATGTTGTTTTCTGTGCAGAAGTAAAAGTTCTCGGAATGGAACGAAACTTTTTGGAGAATTGTTTTACAATAAAAGAAAAATACTGGAGCCAATAACCACCGGAGGGTGCCCCTGGTTGAGCACAACCCACCAGGGTGCGCCACCCCCTCCAGGCACGCCCAGGTGGTTGTGCTCACCTGGTGGCCTGGCAGACCCTAATTCCAACTCCTTAAATACCTATTTTCAGAGAGAGAAATCAGGGAGGAAGAATTATCACGTTTCACGAGATGGAGCCACCACCACCTCCTATTCTTCATCGGGAGGCCAGATATGGAGTCTGTTGAGGGCTCAGAGAGGGGAATATTCGATCTTTGTCATCTCTAACCCTCCTTCATCGCCAATTACATGATGCTCCCCACCGGGAGTGAGTAATTCCTTTGTAGGCTTGCTGATCAGTGAGCAGTTGGATGAGATTCATCATGTAATCGAGTTAGTTTTGTTAGGGCATGATCCCTAGTATCCACTATGTTCTGAGATTGATGTTGCTATGACTTTGCCATGCTTAATCCTTGTCACTAGGGCCCAAGTGTCATGAATTCAGATCTGAACCGTTTATGTTTACACCATGATATCTATGTTCTAATCCGATCTTGCAAGTTATATGCACCTGCTACGTGTTATGATCCGCAAACCCCGGGGTGACAGTAATCGGGATACTTTCCAGTGATGACTGTAGTTTGAGGAGCTCATGTAATCACTATGTGCCAATGCTTTGTTCCAGTTATCTATTAAAAGGAGGCCTTAATATCCCTTAGTTTCCTTATGGTCCGTGCTGCCACGGGAGGGTAGGACAAAAGAGATCATGCAAGTTCTTTTCATAAGCACACATGACTATTTACGGAATACATGCCTACATTATATTTATGAACTGGAGCTAGTTTTGTATCGCCCTAGTTTATGATTGTTATATGATGACTATCATCCAAGGAATTCACCGATCCAATGCCTACGAGTTTTCCACATATTGTTCTTGCTAAGTTACTACTACTGTTGTTACTCTTACACTTGCTAAAAAATCATCACTGTTGTTACCATTACTATTGCTATTGTTACCACTGCTATCAAACAATCATATACTGTGCTACTGATCACTCTGCTACAGATATTTAATCTCTAGGTGTGGCTGAATTGACAACTCAGCTGCTAATACTTACAAATATTCTTTGGCCCCCCCTTGTGTCGAATCAATAAATTTGGGTTGAATACTCTACCCTCAAAAATTGTTGTGATCCCTTATACTTGTGGGTTATCAAAGCTCAAGAAGTAGCAGTGGACTATGGAGGGGCAAGGTGGTGTTTGAGGAAATGCCATGACTACTGAAAATTTTAGTAATAGTGTGTGGTGATGGTGGTGGATGAGGGAGGGCGGCGGTTGAAATGCCTTGGCTACTAATTTTTTTTACTATAAGGTCAGTGGTGGAGGCGTGAGGGCGAGGGTTGAAGTACCGCGACTACTAAAATTTTGGTAAAGGAAATTGAAGCGGGACGGGAGCAACAAAGATCACACAAGGTAAAAATGGAATAATTGTGTATGATTTAAGGAAAAGTCGCGGAACCACGAATTTTTGCATCGGTCAAGGCAGGTAGATTTTTTTAGATTTCTAGCTAGCTGGTTCAGACACAGTTAACCCTATGTGTTGGTGCAATATCTGCCTTCCTGTGTTTTGGAGATTGTTGGCAGAAACATGTATTGTCGTGGATTTGTCACGGCAGATGTCCTAGTGTGAGGACTTAGTTGTGAGGCCAATGCATCTATGTGGTAGCTTGAGAGGGGTTGATCGGGATGAGAGACACGAGGCAGATCAACACACAAGACAAGGATTTAGACAACTTCGCCCCCCAGGAAACATCATCCGGTAAGATCCCTACATGATGTTTGTGGCTAGGTCTCATTATGCTCATGAGTGAGTCGCCGCATAAACCGGCTCTCCTAATTGTGTCTAGCCTTAGAGATTACTTCTGCCCCCTTGTTGGGGTGCCCTGCCCCTCCTTATATAAGTTGGAGGGGCGGATTACATGTGGAGTCCTAGTAGGACTAGGACTATTCTATAACAAGCGGAATCCTAGTCTTGCCCCCTTAAGGGAAAACTCCTTATGTCTTTCCTCATAAACCGGCCCACCATAGCATGAGTCGGCCTTCTGGGCCTTGGGCCTTGTCATCTATTTGACCCGCCATCGGGGCCATCAGTGAGTCGCAATGTTCAGGTGGGTTGCCCGTAAACCGTCAGGTCCGGGCGGGTTGCCAGTGAGTCGCCAGCTCCAGCCGGGTCATACATCCGACGGGTTACACCGCGGGGTATATCCCCGACATTAGCCCCCAGTTTAATTTGGATTTATCCATGTTAAACTGATCATGCACAATAAACACAAGAACACATTTGATTGGTTGTGCTCCGGTTTAAAAGTTCTCCTGATCCAACACTTGATCATCCTTAAGTCATTGTTATTTCCTCCTGGATGCGCGTCCATGATCTCATAGCAAATCTCTTTTAACAGATATGTTCAAACTTTGCCAATGCAAAAAATTCGGGTACTTCTTCTGAAAAATTCGGGTCAATAGGCCAGCTTCATAATCAATTTGCTGACATTGACTCTTGTAAATAAATATTATAAGAAATAATCCATTTGAGTTGGCCTTCAATGCTCTGACTTGACAAAAATATTGGTCTTGAAATATTGCACTGATATTCAGTCAGCTTAAAGATGTAGATCTTGCCGATTTATGATTACCAAAATTGCCGGGTTATAAACAAATGATGCCGGGTCATGTAATTGTTGCTGATGCCGGGTTAATCTTATGGTGATGCAGGGTCATAAATTCTGCAGATTTCTCCACTATAAATATAATACCTGGTTTGCTCAAAACTAAGAATTTGAAGTTATTCCTCCCTTATATGCGTATCACATGTAGCCCCCAAGTCTTAAGAAGGGAGCGTAGTAACAGCTTAAGACTTGCTTCAATATAAATGTCACAACCTTGAAGAAATCTGGTTTGTTCTGAGTCACTAGTCATAAACTGAATATTCCACATATGTAGCCCCCAAGTGTCGGGTTGTCATGCTTGCAGCAACCTAGGACTTGTAATTGCCTTATGCTTATAAAAACTTCAACCAGTGTAGCCCCCAAGGTCCGGGTCATTATGCAATAATGAGCAGGGACTTTGTAGATATGATCATGTAGACTCAAACATCAACGTGTAGCCCCCAAGGGCTGACTCAAAAAGATAATACTGAGCTGGGACTTTATATATACTTCATTGACCATAACATCACATGATGTCACCCCCACCATGGGGCTCGAACCCACGTCCATAAGGTTAAGAGCCTTGTGTTCTACCAACTAAGCAATATATCCTTCAATGTACTAGATTAAAACTTGTGTACATTGTATAATTGACAGGAGCAATTGGCAGCCCCCAAGGGCCGGCTCATTATGATGTGATGAGTCAGGTCTTCAATAAAGCGAGCCAAAAAATGACCTTGCATTAGCCCCCAAGTGTCATGGTGCATGCTTGCAGCGACATGGGCGTCGGTGTCAAAACCGGCGGATCTTGGGTAGGGGATCCCGAACTGTGCGTCTAAGGCTAATGGTAACAGGAGGCGGGGGACATGATGTTTACCCAGGTTCGGGCCCTCTTGATGGAGGTAATACCCTACTTACTGCTTGATTGATCTTGATGATATGAGTATTACAAGAGTTGATCTACCATGAGATCGTAGAGGCTAAACCCTAGAAGCTAGCCTATGCTTATGATTGTTGTTGTCCTACGGACTAAACCCTCCGGTTTATATAGACACCAGAAGGGGCTAGGGTTACACAGAGTCGGTTACAGAGAAGGAGATCTACATATACGGATTGCCAAGCTTGCCTTCCACGCAAAGGAGAATCCCACACGTACACGGGACGAAGTCTTCAATCTTGTATCTTCATAGTCCAACAGTCCGGCCAAAGTATATAGTCCGGCTATCCGAGGACCCCTTAATCCAGGACTCCCTCAATGGGACTTCCATATTTGATATAGTCATGATTTGAATAATGTAGCCCCCAAGTGCCGAGTTGTAAGCTTGCAGCGACTCGGGACTATCCTTCCATTGCAATCATATCCATTGATAAAGAAATAATAGTCATTGCTGAAGCGACTTTGAAAATCTCAATCATAATACTGGTTATTGATAACCATAATAAAAATCCAGCCATGTTGACTTTTCAAGATTTGAACAATATAATCCAGTATGAAAACCTCAGTCATTCAATATCATTATGAAAATCCAGCCAAGTTTGGCTATTAAAGATTTGAATACCCTATCGGTTGACAAGTAAATCCGGAGTTTAAATACCCGGCGGCTCTTGGCCGATGGCGACTTAATACGCATCCATTGTAATCTGGAGCTTTTGTAACCCAACGGCTTATAGCCTTTGTGAAAATCAATAACTGATATCCCTTTTGAAACACCAATTTCAATTTTGGATATGGGCTTGAACTTAATCATTTATATAAATCATAGCTCTGTAAATCCTGCGCAGAATTTAAATAACATATGCCCTGGCGACTTAACATCGAAAGCCAGGGCGGGTTATCAAACCTCGCATATTGATATAACCAGGAAACATACCTGTAGAATTGGCTCATATTGCCGACTTACATTGCCATATCCAGTGAGGGTAATAATCCAATGATTTATAAGCGCATGATTTCAATGGCACAATCCAAAATATTCATACCATTATTGAAAGACATACCTGTAGATTAATACCATGGTAATGCCCTGATAATTATAATCCGGAGCCAGTATCAATCCGGAGTCATGAAATATCATCATTTTGATTGCTCAAGGAAAAATATCCTGGCGACTTTAAAGTCTTCTATCAGGGCGGGTATCAAACCCAAAGATGCTCAATGACGAGTCATATAATCAAGGCTACATGGCCTGTGAAATTGGTTCATACTACCGGCTTATAACACCGCATGCAACAAGGGGTAATATCCCAAAACATGAGCGGAAAGCTCTAAGCATATGACCATTATATCCTGGCGGTTTTAAAGTCCAAGTCCAGGTTGGGTTAATAACACTCCGGATAAAGATATACATGAACCATAAGGCAACATGGCCCCAATTGGTTTTTCAACCATGTATTGATATGTGACAAGAGACAAAACTCTAAGAAATTTTCAAACAAAAGATAAACCAGAAATCGAGGCTTTCATAGGCCGCCAAGCCTAAAACCCAAGTGCTTTCATGGGCCGCATAACCACAGAGTTAAACTTTAATTCAAAACCTTGTAAGCCAGGCCTCACATGACCAATCATCGTTTTAACATTAACAAGTTTAGTGTGTTTATAAGAATAACTGTCAAGAGTACAGTGGGTCATTCCAGGATTACCTGGGAGGAGTGGAAGACTTACAAAGGCAAGCTAAACCAAAATTTTTGGTGAATACACCTAGGCGTCCAAGTCTAAAGGGTCATAGCTATGCTAGTGAGCCCCCAAGTTTTACTTCAGGTCGATAAACCAGAAGCCTCCAAGTGTCTTTCCATCATGGCGTATACACCGGATCAAGAGGGTAGTAACGTTATGTTCTCTTTGGTGAATACACCTATGTTTGAACAGGAAGCTCCCAAATGATAGATAATGAGCCTCAAGGCAGGATACCTATGTTTGAACTGCACAGTACAACAAGTTCTCTTTGGTAATGCTTTAATTTGGGCAGGAAGCCCCCAAGTGATTTGTAATCATAGCGTACAAGCCGGATCAAGAGGGTAGTCACAGCTATGCTCAATGAGCAGGAAGCCCCCAAGTGACCATAATAAGATAAGCCCATAAGGCAGGATACCCATGTTTGAACCGCGTATTATGGCAGCAATTCTCTTTGGCAACCTTTAATTTTCTGAGAACTCGAACTTGCGAGAGATGAATTCTTTTTTGAACCAGAATTTCAAACCGGATATTGAGAGCTTCAATGCTTTGTGAGAGACAGATTTCTCTTGAACTAGATTTTAAACCGACATTCTTCATTTTGAGCCAAAAATTTTCTAACGGCCTTTAAATTTTTATCAATATAGCAGTAGCTTCCTGGGCCAGGTTATCTTCCCACCTGAAAGTGCAACTATCCCTAGGTGGTTTTGGTAATTCATAACAACATATAGCTCATTGAGCTAATGCTATTCCAAGACTATTATTTCAGGAAAGCTCAATGAATGGCATGGCATGGATGATGAAAGTGGATCCCTCAAAATACTAATGACAAAGGATTGGCTCAAGCTCAAAAGCTCAAGACTCTTCATTTTACATTTTAGTGGTCCAAGATCACATTGAGTCTATAGGAAAAACCAATACTATCAAGGAGGGATGAGGTGTTGCTTAATGAGCCTCTTGCTTCATGTGCTTAGTGATATGCTCCAAAACCCTCAGCTACTTTTTCACATCCACAAATGACCTAAACCTAAAGCCAAGATCGGTCACACCGATTCTTCCTATCCGGCGCCACCGAGTTCTAATGTCATAGCCACTGCCATAAACCCTAGGCAAATCGGTTCTACCGATAGGGATCTCGGTCTCACCGAGATGGGATTGTAATCTCTCTGTTTCCCTTCGTAACGTTTCGGTCTAACCGAAGTGAGCGATCGGTCCCACCGAGATTGCAATGTAAACTCTCTGTTTCCCTTTTGTAACATTTCGGTCTCACCGAAAAGAGCAAATCGGTCCCACAAAGTTTACTTGACCAACTCTCTGGAAAGCTTATTACCAAAATCGGTCTCACCGAGTTTGTGTAATCGGTCTTACCGAGATTACGTTATGCCCTAACCCTAACCGAATCGGTCTTACCGAGTTGCTTGTCAGTCCCACCGAAAATCCTAACGGTCACTAGGTTTGCTAAATCGGTCTGACCGAGTCTGTTGAATCGGTCCCACCGAGTTTGGTAAATTGTGTGTAACGGTTAGATTTTGTGTGGAGGCTATATATACCCCTCCACCTCCTCTTCATTCATGGAGAGACCCATCAGAACAAACCTACTCTTCCAACTTACCATTTCTGAGAGAGAACCACCTACTCATGTGTTGAGGCCAAGATATTCCATTCCTACCATATGAATCTTGATCTCTAGCCTTCCCCAAGTTGCTTTCCACTCAAATCTTCTTTCCACCAGATCCAAAACCTATGAGAGAGAGTGGAGTGTTGGGGAGACTATCATTTGAAGCACAAGAGCAAGGAGTTCATCATCAACGCACCATTTGTTACTTCTTGGAGAGTGGTGTCTCCTAGATTGGCTAGGTGTCACTTGGGAGCCTCCGACAAGATTGTGGAGTTGAACCAAGGAGTTTGTAAGGGCAAGGAGATCGCCTACTTCGTGAAGATCTACCGCTAGTGAGGCAAGTCCTTCGTGGGCGACGGCCATGGTGGGATAGACAAGGTTGCTTCTTCGTGGACCCTTCATGGGTGGAGCCCTCCGTGGTCTCGTGCAACCGTTACCCTTCGTGGGTTGAAGTCTCCATCAACGTGGATGTACGATAGCACCACCTATCGGAACCACGCCAAAAACATCCGTGTCTCCAATTGCGTTTGAATCCTCCAAACCCTTTCGTTTACTTTCTTGCAAGTTGCATGCTTTAATTTCCGCTGCCTATATACTCTTTGCATGCTTGCTTGAATTGCGTGATGATTGCTTGACTTGTCCTAAGATAGCTAAAATCTGCCAAACTCTAAAATTGGGAAAAGGTTAAGTTTTTAATTGGTCAAGTAGTCTAATCACCCCCCCTCTAGACATACTTCAAAGTCCTACAAGTGGTATTAGAGCCTTGGTCTCCATTTGCTTTGATTTCCATAGCTTTTGGTGGTCATAGCCTTGGTTTCCCAACCTAGGAGAGTATGGCGTCTAGCGAGGGAAAGTATCACCGTAGAGGTCCTTACTTTGATGGTACTAATTTTGCTAGTTGGAAGCATAAGATGAAAATGCATATTCTCGGACATAACGCCGCCGTTTGGGCAATTATTTGTATTGGCATGCAAGATGAATTCTTTGATGGGAGAGAGCCGAACCGTGAAGCTAATGCAGAAGAATTGAAGATGCTGCAATACAACACTCAAGCTTGTGATATCATCTTCAACGGATTGTGCCCCGAAGAATTCAACAAAATCAGCCATCTTGAGAATGCAAAGGAAATTTGGGATACTTTGATTAATATGCATGAAGGCACCGAATCCGTCAAGGAATCCAAGTTGGATGTGCTCCAAAGTCAGCTTGACAAGTTCAAAATGAAGGATGGTGAAGGTGTCGCTGAAATGTACTCTAGGCTTGCACTTATCACAAATGAGATTGCCGGCTTAGGGAGTGAAGAGATGACTGACAGATTCATCATCAAGAAGATTCTAAGAGTATTGAATGGAAAGTATGATACCATGTGCACATTGATCCAAATGATGCCAAACTACAAAGATCTCAAGCCAACGGAAGTCATTGGAAGAATTGTTGCTCATGAGATGTCACTTAAGGATAAGGAGGAACTTCACAACAAGTCAAGTGGTGCTTACAAAGCCTCAAGTGAAGCCCCGACATCATCAAGTGAGAAACAAACCTTCAATGAAGAATTGAGCTTAATGGTGAAGAACTTCAACAAATTCTACAAAAGTAGAAGCAAAGAAAGAAGCTCCAAGTCAAGGTCTTACAATGACAAAAGATCTTCTAGTCGAGAGCGAAATTGCTACAATTGTGGGAGACCCGGACACTATTCCAATGAGTGTACGACATCCTACAAAAGAAGAGAAGATTCTCCAAAAAGAAGAAGCAAAAGAGAAGAATCACCACCAAGAGAGATGAGGAGTAGAGATCATCGTTATGAACGAAGACCCTCACGAAGAAGCAAGGATTCAGAAAGGAAGGACAAGTCATCAAGGAGCTACACAAAACGAAGACATCAAGCTCATGTTGGTGAATGGGTATCCGGCTCCGACTCCGACAATCACTCTGAGAGAAGCTATCACTCCGACTCCGAATATACTCAAGATGAAGGTGTTGCCGGTCTAGCACTTGTGTCAACCAACTCCTACGACATATTTGATTCACCAAATGAAGGAATTGGAAGATGCTTCATGGCCAAAGGTCCAAAGGTAACTCATCCTGAGTATGTTGATTTCAATAGTGATGAAGATGACTTGCTTGTGGATGATGATTTACTTGTTGACAACTCTAGTGATGAATACTATGATGAAACGTCAATTAATCATGCTAATCAAGATAAAACAAATGACAATGATAAGGAGAAGATTGAGCTTCTAACTAAAGAACTAAACACTCTTAAGTTGGCTCATGAAACTATCTTCGAAGATCATCTAGAACTTTTAAGGGCTCATGAGAAGTTACGCTTTGAAAAGCTCAATCTTGAGCAAGAGCATGAGTTCTTAAAAGCAATCAATGATGATCTCCGTAAGAAAAGTTCTTCTTACATTGCCAAGCGTTCACTCTTATCTACTTACATGCCTCAAGTCAAGTCTAGTAACAAGTACAAGAAAGATCCTTCCTCTAGCAGTAACAATAATAATGTCAAATCCAACATTATTGCTTCTAGTAGTTCTCTTGATTCCACTAATGACTCTCTTAGCCAAGTTACACTTGAGCAAGAAAATAGCTTATTGAAGGGAATTATAGAGAAAGGTGTCTACAAGAGCCTTGCCGGGAGCAAGCAATTCGAGGAAATTGTACGCAAGCAAGGAAGGCACCGGAAGAATCAAGGTGTTGGTTTTGAACGAAAGTTCAATGCCAATGGAGTTGAGTGGGAAGAAGATCAATACCCCAAGACGAAGTTTGTTCCTCAACAGGTGAAGTATGATTCTACTTCCTTCAAGGGAACACAAGCACAAGATGATCTTCCACCACAAGACCACAAGAACAAAGGCAAGGACAAGCTTCAAGAAGAGATTGATGCATTTGAAGAAGCACCTAAGGTCTCGTTCAAGTGGATTCCCAAGACTACGTCAAGTTCTACTTCATCAAGTACAACTACAACTCCAAGGATTCCCATCAAGATGATGTGGACCCCGAAGAAGAAGAACTAGAGAGTTCTTGAGAGTGACTCCGCCAACATTCTTCACTCATATCATTTTAGCAAGAACAAGTGCAATCAAGTTCCACATCTTGCACTAGTTCAAGGAGTCACAAACCCTCATGTTGGTAAGGCAAGGGACAAGGTAACCTAATGATTTCATGGACATCATCTTATGTGTGCATCACTCTATGTCTATGTATATTCTTGTTTGTTCCTTGTGGGACTAACCCATGTAGGCAAGTTGAAAGTGCAACTCACTCCAAAGGATTGCTCCAAATGATCTACATCAACATTGAGCATCCACATCTTCAACACCTACATGAAGTCATCATCGACAAAACCCAAGGTTAGTTCATCCCTCTAAAAGGGGATCTCACGTCTAACTCTAATAATTGAGTCAAAGCAACTCTAATGGTGTGAACACATCAATGCATTATGTAAAAGTGGTAACCCCACTTGAGCTTAAACGATGAGTATGACCTATGATCAAATGTTTATCATTTGACTCCTAAGTCAATATACTCATATATAGATGACCTAGTCATCGCCAATTGTTTGATAGATACTAGAATTGGTTGTGCATGCTTTGCCACATATTTCATTTTCCATCTTATTATGTGAGCATGTTGCTGCATATTTTACTCATTCAAGGACATCCACTTGTTGTGTTGATTGTTTGGTTCTTTTTCTTTTTGGCCAAGTGGATGGACAAGAATGCCTAAGAACCTTCTCTAGCTATCTATGCTTTTCTCGTCTCAAACTCTATTCATGCTACATCACAAAATTTGATCAAGTCAGATTAGAACCACTCTGTGTGAGGAGCACTCGGAGTCCCCAATTCGTCATAGACTTAAACTTCCAAAACTTCTTTGTGATTCTCGGTCTGACCGATTCCTCCATTTCGGTCCCACCGAGATCACTAAGTCGATCTAGGTTTTCAATCTCAGTGCAACCGATTTGAACTTTTCGGTCACACCGAGTTGCAATAACTGTACACAGCTATGCATCTCGGTGCCACCGAGTTGTTCCACTCGGTCACACCGACAGGGTCGGGCTATATATAGTCACGGGCAAAAATTTGGAAATTTCTCCGAACCCCTTCGCCCGCGCAATAGCTCGCTCTGCCTCCAGGGTCTCAGGATCATCTCCTCGTCGCCAACCACCTCCTATCGCTGGTCTCCGCCGCCGTCAACGGATTTCAACCCCGCCGTTACCGCCGTAGTGAGTTCATCGCCAAGCTAGGGTATGAACTCAATCACTGTACTATCCTCGTCCGATTCCTAGCACATTGCGTTCTTATTGATTCTTCCCATGATTGAAACACTCCTATCCAGTCAATGCAATCCTTAGATTAGATGAGATTTGAAAATTTAGGGTTAGGTTTTCGCCGAAACCATCTCGGACCCACCGAGTTGAAAAACTCGGTCCCACCGATTTGGCTCATGCCATTGCACTAGTAAATCTCGGTCTGACCGAGAATTGCTAATTGGTGAGACCGATTTTAGGACTTTGTGAAACCCTAGCAGTCTTGGTGCCACCAAACTGTGACTCGGTCCAGCCGAGTTCACCAGTTTAGGTTCCAAAACTGCTTCGGTATCACCGAGTTTGAAAATCGGTTGATCCGAAATTCTTTCTGTGGAAAACTAAAACTAAATTTTTGAGTCATTATTTTACAAAACTCTCTGCATTTTGTGATGCTCATCCACTCTACCTCATCTATAACTCTTCTCAGGGTCAGCAGTCAGTGTTTGCAGCATGTCAGACCAAAGTGACAGTCAGAACAGGTCAGAAGAGCAGATGCACATGAGTGAAGGCACTAATCCCTCCAGCACTTCAGATGAAGGCAGTAGGAGCACCCCAAGCAACCTGCCTAAAGCTGCCACCAGACAAAGGAAGAAGAGAACCTCAGATTCTGAGGATGAAGATTACAGACCAGAAGAGGAGTTGTGGATATGCCCCTCAGATTCAGGAGTTGATTAACTCAAAGATGGGCACAAGCAAATATCTATTGGATAAGGAACATTTTCCTCTCTATCCACACTTTGAGGACAATCAGGTTGTCATGAATGAGAATGAACCATCGTCAATACAAGCTCAAGAGAAGAAGGAGAAGGCAAGGAAGGAGAAGGTTGCCAAGATGCCAACTCAAGAGGAGGCATTTGAGTATTTCTTAAAGAACAAGCCGGAGCAGCTTGGTTACTTGATAGCATCATCTCTGAGGATTGAGAAGGGATTGGCCACCCTCACTCAAAATCAGGAGAGCTTAGAAAGAATCATGGAACTCAAATTCCATGATCTAGATGTCAAAGTAACTGAGATTCAGTCAGTTGTGGAGCAGCTACAGGACGACATGCAGGAGAGGCAGGGCAAGACTACCACTAATGTATTTGCCAGAGTGCATAGAGCTCAGAGTTCAGCTACAGTGCCTGTGACAGACACCAGAGCCACATCATCTGCACCAGCTACAGCTCCTACAGCTCTAGTGCAACCAGCTCCAGCATCAACTCCAGCTCCATCTACTTCAACTGAGGCCTTCGTTCTTGGCGTTATCCGGACACCACCACCTGAAGATCAAGCCTGAGAGTCGATCTAGCACTATGCATTTTCTATGAACTTTTTGGTAACTTGTTGCCAAAGGGGGAGAAAAATGTATAGATCATAGGCTTCGAGAGAGAGAGAGAGTGCTGTTCTTTTTCTCTCTTGCTTTGATTTGGTGGTTAAACTTATTTGCTTTTGAGTGCTTGAGATACTATGCTGTTTTTGTGAGACATTGATGATCATGTGTTTGATCATAAGCTACGCCTATGCATGTTTGATGATATTATCTTATCTATCCTATGTGATCATTCACTTTGCTTGGTGATGAGTGCATGTATTCAATCTTTATCATTTTGAGCGCTCCACCAAGATGTATGTGACATGGAAGAGTAACCCATGAGCCTAATTCCTTGTGCATTTGCAGTCCAAAGCAAATCTTAAACTATGCACAAATTTAGGGGGAGCTCTTGCTTATCACATTCCTTCGTAACATTTCGGTCTAACCGAAGTGAGCGATCGGTCCCATCGAGATTGCAATGTAAACTCTCTGTTTCCCTTTTGTAACATTCCAGTCTCACCATAAAGAGCAAATCGGTCCCACCGAGTTTACCTGACCAACTCTCTGGAAAGCTTATTACCAAAATCGGTCTCACCGAGTTTGTGTAATCGGTCTTACCGAGATTACGTTATGCCCTAACCCTAACCGAATCAGTCTTACCGAGGTTACGTTATGCCCTAACCCTAACCGAATCGGTCTTACCGAGTTGCTTGTCAGTCCTACCGAAAATCCTAACGGTCACTAGGTTTGCTAAATCGGTCTGACCAAGTCTGTTGAATCGGTCCCACCGAGTTTGGTAAATTGTGTGTAACGGTTATATTTTGTGTGGAGGCTATATATACCCCTCCACCTCCTCTTCATTCGTGGAGAGAGCCATCAGAACAAACCTACACTTCCAACTTACCATTTCTGAGAGAGAACCACCTACTCATGTGTTGAGGCCAAGATATTCCATTCCTACCATATGAATCTTGATCTCTAGCCTTCCCCAAGTTGCTTTCCACTCAAATCTTCTTTCCACCAGATCCAAAACCTATGAGAGAGAGTTGAGTGTTGGGGAGACTATCATTTGAAGCACAAGAGCAAGGAGTTCATCATCAACGCACCATTTGTTACTTCTTGGAGAGTGGTGTCTCCTAGATTGGCTAGGTGTCACTTGGGAGCCTCCGATAAGATTGTGGAGTTGAACCAAGGAGTTTGTAAGGGCAAGGAGATCGCCTACTTCGTGAAGACCTACCGCTAGTGAGGCAAGTCCTTCGTGGGCAACGACCATGGTGGGATAGACAAGGTTGCTTCTTCGTGGACCCTTCGTGGGTGGAGCCCTCCATGGTCTCGCGCAACCGTTACCCTTCGTGGGTTGAAGTCTCCATCAACGTGGATGTACGATAGCACCACCTATCGGAACCACGCCAAAAACATCCGTCTCTCCAATTGCGTTTGAATCCTCCAAACCCTTCCGTTTACTTTCTTGCAAGTTGCATGCTTTAATTTCCGCTGCCTATATACTCTTTGCATGCTTGCTTGAATTGCGTGATGATTGCTTGACTTGTCCTAAGATAGCTAAAATCTGCCAAACTCTAAAATTGGGAAAAGGTTAAGTTTTTAATTGGTCAAGTAGTCTAATCACCCCCCTCTAGACATACTTCAAGGTCCTACACCACCACTGACCTGGAGTTCTTGAATCTACTTTAAACTGGAATCATTTACTAAGTCATGTCATCGTAGCCCCCCGAGTCATAAGACGATTCAAAGAGTTGGCTTGAGATTCTTCATATTTGACCATGATATAAACCGATATGAGTCATTCAATAGCTCAGTGATATAATAGTCCCTTTTGCAGTAGACAACTTGTCCTGCATTAGAGAACTTGCTAGCTAGAGTAATTGCTCTTTTAAAGAAAGCAATACACAATATCAAAATATACTAGATAGATTTCACTTGATATGTTAGGCCAGAAATTATCCACCGTAAAGTTGATGATCACCATGGTGAAGCTGAAATTAATCACGACCGAGTCGGCCGCGGGCACGGACAGATGAGTCGGCCGTGGTGTTGTAAGCCGGTCCAGTCGGGCAAGTCGGCCGCGGCTTTGTAAGCCGCATGGATGGGTGAGTTGTGTTGATGTAGACTGGGTCATAGGGGTGGCGACTTGCGTACACCCATGGAGCAGTTTGGCATGAACCAACATTAGTGCACGATCATGCTGGCGCACACTTCATATCCATGGTATAACAACCCCTTTGTCATGAATAATTATCCTGCGTAACAATATTGCAAGACCAAGTAATTGTTTCTTGAGAAAAACAATATGTACTAAAAAGAGATAGACAAGATAGCACTTGGTAGTTTTTTTGTCGGATGAATGTGGATACTGGGATCAAAACATATCAAATGTCTGATGTGACCCTAGCACCGTAACCCATGTTTTTTTATACGATGGCAAACCAGCGGCAGCACTTGTACTTGTAGTAGTTATACTACTAATACGTGGGTTGGGTGGCTAACCCTTTGACTTTTCCAGCCTCCAGCAATAGAGCCTGTTTTTGCTACTGCAACTCCACAATGCAAAGAGCCCGCTGGGGCGCGGCGTAGGGCATCAGGTAGCCGACTCAGACCGCTCGGATGGCAACAGAGGCAGTTTTGGAGGTGATGACGGCGACCCGGGGACAATGACTTGCAATGACACAGGCACGTGGCCGCGGGAGCGATGTGGCGGAGCAGAGTCCAGGCGACGGCGTGTGAGGATGAATTAACTGACTCCTCAAACCTCGTGTTGCATGCAGAGTTGAGCTACTAGGCTCATGTGGGTACGTATGTATTTTCCCTCTTGACCCTACATGGAGTACTTACTGTTTGATGATTCCTCCTCAATTGTCTGATGTCTAAGTGCTACTGGAGCTCGGAGTGGGCACGTCCATGCCGTCAGCATGTAATCCTCAGAATTCGTATTTTGCTTCATATAGTCACCACCAGATGCATGCACTTCTGGCCCTCTGTAGAATGGTTGACACCAAGAAGATTTAGAATCCTGGGGCGAGGCGAGTGCCATGGCATTGAGCGGCGTTCCCTGGCTCAGCAAGGGTGAGGCCGGCGACTCAAAGCAGCTCGAAGGAGGCTGTTTGGAATGGTAGAGACCAGCAGGGGCGGCTTAAGCAAACGCGAGGGTGCACCGGCGTTTCAACAACGGCACGAGGTGGAAACCGGGGCATCTCGCGGCAGCAGCAAGCCAGCGGAGCAACTTGGGGTGTGGCCCAGCAGGGGGGTGGTTTGATGTATTTTCCAGTAGCAAGGCAGCTTCAGAGACGGCTCGTAGCGCTCGGTGGTGGTTTAATATCTGGCGGGAGACGAGGCCAAGGCAGGTGCAGCCGCAGAGGCGTATGGAGGCAGGGCCAGCTCGAAGGCACATCGGAGACGGTCGTGAGGTCGGACCGGCTTGAAGCGCCGCGGCGTGGGCCAGCGCGAAGATGGCCGCGAGACAGGGCCGGCTTGAGGAGTGGCAGCACAGGTGGCGGGTCACTCGGCCCAAGTGGGCTTCGTAGAAGAGGCAACATGAAGAAGAACCGGTCAGTGTCTCGAGGCGCAGCTGCGTCAGCAGGAGCTAGAACAAGTCACGGCATGGCCGTCTCAACGTGGCGGCGGCTTAAAGGCGCGGGCCACGGTGAGTCTCGGACAACTGTGGCGGACAACGCCCTCAGATAACAGAGGTTCGACACCGGGGGCGAGCTAGCGACTGGCAGGGCGGCTCGGGCCCGACCATAATAGAAGTAGCAGCAGGCGAAGGCGATGGCAAGGCCAGTCGACAACTTGGGTCGATGGAGGCTGCAAACACCACGACAGCATCCGGCGGCTCGGCGCAAAACAAGGTCGCAAGTGCTGGAGGAGTCCGGGTCGGTGAAGGTGATGGCAACTTGTCGGCATGCAGCTCAATGGGACCGTGATCGTAACTCGGATTCGGCGAGGCGGGTCAACCCTGGTGGGTTTGACTCCTCGTCTGGGTCGTAGTCTTTGTTTCTCTTTTCTTCTTTTTGCTGTTTCGGCGGATTTGAGCAATTTTTCACGGGTGCATACTTCATTGAATCAGCAGTAAATAACTTGTTCCTGATGACGTCCAGCCGCATAAAAAACAATCGGATCTCACATTGATAAACAGCCAGATCGCGATGGCAGTATCTGTACTAGACGCAAAACACTTAATCCTCTTGAACTCTTCATCTCATAATTCGCGAGCTTCTCAAACCCTAGGAGAGATCCCTTCAAGAACTCATCACCACCGTGCACAGGCCGTACGATGGGCGCCAACTGTCGTGGATTTGTCACGGCAGATGTCCTAGTGTGAGGACTTAGCCGTGAGACCAACACATCTATGTGGTAGCTTGAGAGGGGTTGATCAAGATGAGAGACGCGAGGCGGATCAACACATAAGACAAGGATTTAGATAGCTTCGGGCCCCGGGAAACATCATCCGATAATAGCCCTACATGTTGTTTGTGGCTAGGTCTCATTATGCTCATGAGGGAGTCGTCGCATAAACCGGCTCTCCTAATTGTGTCTAGCCTTAGACATTACTTCTCCCCCCTTAGTTGGGGTGCCTTGCCCCTCCTTATATAAGTTGGAGGGGCGGGTTACTTGTGGGGTCCTTGTAGGACTAGGACTATTCTATAACAAGCGGAATCCTAGACTTGCCCCCTTAAGGGAAAACTCCTTATGCCTTTCCTCGTAAACCGGCCCACCATAGCATGAGCCGGCCTTCTGGGCCTTGGGCCTTGTCATCTATTTGACCCGCCATCGGGACCATCAGTGAGTCGCAATGTTCAAGTGGGTTGCCCGTAAACCGCCAGGTCCGGGCAGGTTGCCAGTGAGTCGCCAGCTCCAGCTGGGTCATACATCCAGCGGGTTACACCGCGGGGTATATCCCCGACAGGTATGGACTGATTTGTTTGCTAGTGCATGCAAAGAAAAATAGTCCATACATAAACCTCAGAGAATGTTCTCTCCGGTGCCAAGTTCGAGGAACTTCTCCAAAGTATATCTGCGTACCAGAGAAGAATGAGCTATATCTGTTATAGCTATGGAGACGAGAATATTGATGTGCAGGAATTAACCCCTCGAAAGGTTACTGCTGAAGCAAAGCATTTGGTTCGGTGTTGTTGTCCGAAGAAATTGACTGCAGCGAATGGAAGTCAAAGACAAATTGAAGACTTAGTATTCTTTTTTGTCTTTCTTCTTTTATTCATTTGAGTCATAGGACCTCCATACTATTAAGAGGGGTATAGCTTTTCGAAGCTTAAATCCATTGTGATGCTTAGCCCAAGACCATGAAAGTTGCGAGAGAAATCTCTTTGTGTTCTGAGAAAATACTTGCCAGCAAGAGACTGTGATCTTCTTCGCTGTGAGAGATTTGTCTCAGACCGAGGAGTTAGCATTACTTGTTCCGCAAGTAATACTGCCGTTGTGCTCAAAATCCGATTGTTGGACTTGTGTCGTTCGGCCATTGGCTGCTCTCGGTGTCAAATTTGGTCATTTCCCATCAGGGAAGGCTGCGGCTATAAATAGTCACCCCGCGTCGGCTTTGTCCGGTGGCTGCTCTGCTTAAGATTTCTGAGAAGATTGATTTGAGTACCCCCTCTCTGAGTAATTTGAGTTTAAGATCCACCAAGAGAAAAAAAATCAAGAGCCCAAACTTAGACAGTGGTTGAGCATCACAGTAGTTCCGAGTTAGAGTTCTTGTACCTGTTACTCTTGAGAGCTGGGCACTCTCTAGATGGATAGGTTTCCACTCGAGTATTGAAGAGTTGTTGTCTTCACTGAGCTAGATCTTCAGCAACCAAGAGTGATTGTGGTTTGCGAAGGTCAACTGAACGTTTGGGGATCGCCGACAAGGATCTACCACAAGTGAAATCAACTGGAGTCTAATCAACTTTGAGTTGAAGGAGAATAGGGTGAAGAGAGTTTATCTTTCATGTTAAGTCACAACCCCTCCAACAAGACGTAGCCCTTTGGCAGAAGGGTGAACTGGTCTATCAAATCTCTCTATCGCCATCGAGCACCATTGGTTCTATTTACTTCACTTCATTACTTTCAAATAGTCATTATATGTGCTCTGTGATGATAGATATCTGATCAGTTAGTCTCTATTGCATATCGTTCAAATTCACTCTTGCTGCATCTAGTATCATTCGTTGCTTACATTGTCGCACTCTTTTGTCTCTGTCTCTGTTGGCGTATTGCATTATCATTGTCATCATCAAGCCTGTTGTTTACTATGCGCGGACCATTATTGCATCCTACCTTGAAGGTTTTGTTCCTCAATAGCAAGCTTAATTAAATTCATATCTACCGAATATTATTTCCGCTACTGTGTTTGGGATCAGTTCAAGACATTTGAAAGAATTTTTGAATCTCCCATTTAACCTCCTGTGGTTGATATACTCTCGGTCCTAACAATTAGTATCAGAGCAGGTACTCCCTGTCTCTGTTTATTAAAGGTCTAACATCCTTGGAGTTTTGAGTATGTCGTATGCAGGTAGATCCTCGCACTCTGAAAGATTTCCTACCTTCGATGGAAGTGACTATCTCTACTGGAAGGAAAGACTGAGAATCAGAATTCAAGCTATCAACTATGATATGTGGCAGATTGTGGAAAATGGCTACACGATTTAGTAACCGAATGATCCCAATTCCGATGACAAAGCCAATCTGTAGTTGGATGCTCAAGCAAAATATATCATCTGTAGCAGTCTCTCGAAAGACATTTTCTTTCTGTTCCAAATGCTCAGTACTGCAAAGCAACTCTAGGATGCCATCGAAAGTTTTCATGGAGAATTTGTTACCAGAACAAATTCTCACACTCAAATGCTTCTTGCCATGTTCACTGGTTTCAGAAGTCTTCGTAAGAAAAGTTCCATGGAGCTCACTGATCGATTAACAAACATTCTTGAAAGACTTCATCAATGGCTGATATCACCGATAGAGATGTGGTTGAAAAGCTACTAAGCGCTCTTGATAAATATTTCGGTCCAATAGTGGCTGAAATCAAGCAAAGACCAGACTATGAAGAACTTCACTACGTCAAGGTTATGACACTGCTACCAATTCATGAAGAAAAGACGGAACTTGAAAATGGAATTCAAGAATCTTCTTCGGAAGAAGAAGGATAAATTCTTTCACACTATGGCAGTTCACAAGAAGAAGAAGATGTCGAAAATCAATACACTATCACAAGGGAACTAGAAATGCTAACTGAAAGGCTAAGTGATCTCAGAAGATAGAATATGTACCTTACAAATGATAATGATGAACTTGACTTGCCTGAATATGCAAGACAATTACCTCCGAAAGAAATGAAGTGGTTCAAATGCAAGCAATTCGGTCATTTCATACCAGACTATCTGTGTTGGGATGAAAAACCAAGTAATCGACGAAAATATCTTCATTGTAATGGATTTACTCGAATGAATCGTCATACTAAGCTTACGAAGAAAAATGGATCTTCCTCATCTTCTTCGACGAGACCAGTCACTGACATGCAAGGCAGAGCAACCATCGAATCAAATATGAAGAGAATATCACACATGAATAGAGCATGTGCTGATATGACCCTAGATTCTGAAGAAGAGGCAACGGACCCTTATTTAGATTATGAATAATTTTACAAAAAGATAGGTAGGAGCAATGCCTTGATTGCCTACGAATCATTAGAAAATTCACTCGATTCACACTCTGATAATGATGCCTCAAGTGATGATGAACCAATCACATTTTATCTCATGGCAAAATCATCAAAGGATCAAGTATCAGCAAAACACCAAAAATCCATGAATGAATATTCTTCTGAATATATTGCCTATGCTAAACTACTCAAGATTGCCAAATATCAACATGATGAACTTGAAATGCTTGTGAAGAATATTAGCAAAAACGAAGGGTTACTGGTCGAAGAGATGGAGAAGAATCAAAATTTGATGGAAGAGCATGACGCTTTTTCTTCAGCCATTGATGATTTTTCCAAGAAATATGATTCTCTTTCAGTCAACTTTGAGAGTTTATCTGATGAACTCCTTAACAGGAATCATGAACTCGAGTCTCTGAAAGAATCTCATAATGAGCTTGCGAAAGAAAAAGCTTCTCTCTTCGCTGAGCAATCTGTTCGGCTTCCCGATGATTTTGTGCCTCCATGCTCAAAATTCCTAGAACATTGTAATGTCGATTCTCATGCTGAAACTTCTAATGCTATCATCTAGAATATTGCAACTACTACGAATGGTATCACTAACCCCTCGTCCAAGGAATTTGCCGTTGTTGCTGAAAAATTTGTAGGACAAAAGGACTTGCTTGAGACAGGAATGCTAAGGAGTCTAAAAGGGCATCAAACCCTCTGTGGCGTGCTCAAGAAGTCCATACTGCACAAAAACGCTCGAAAGGAAGGATTGGGTTTTGAAAATAACCTCAATGTGGATGGAACCTATTGGACTCCCTAGAAATATCCTCGAACGACTTGGGTTCGTGCCAAGAGTAAAACTCTGAAACCTGAAACTCTTACTGATTATCACTCACCCATTCCTGTTGATACTGACCAGTCTGATGACTTAAACTACAAAATCTTCAAACAACAGAATGCTGAAGTTCTGGCTCAATATGTTGAAACTAACTGCAGGTCAGGTCCACCCAAAAGGGAAATTTGGGTGAATAAGTGCATTATTGAAAATTTATCTATCACTGCTAACCTAACTATGCAGGGTGCTACTCTTCTAGGAAATGGTTATCATTCATAGATTGAAACTGTAACTTCTTCGAATGGATGTGTCAAACCCTAGACAGAAGGAATACATGCATATCTCCTCAAATCATTATACTCATGTCTCTGGAAATAACTTCAGTGCATATTCTTTTGATTACACTCGAAAGGCACAGGTGAACTACATGACTCACCGAAAGAATGTTCCTGCTCATACTAAGCGAGTCTCACCGCCCACGCAAGTGTGAGTTGTGAAAAAGAACTAACCCTTCTTGCAGGATTATCTCAGGGATACCTCTCGTTTACTCTATGCCCTGAGATCAATCTTTGTTGGTTCTTTGTTCTTTGTGTTTCCATTCGCCGTGTTTGTGTTCTTCCCAAACTTCAACTCACTCAAAGCTTCGTGGTTTTAGAAGTGACAGAGAGGAAAATGAGAGGCAAATGGCGAATAATGTAATGCAAGAGATGAGAGTTTCATGATGGGTACTTGGTAGGCTTGACTTGGCGTAGATCTCCCCGGCAACAACACCAAAAGTTCTTCCTGCTACTTCTTGAGCTTGCGTTGGTTTTTCCCTTAAAGACGAAAGGGTGATGCAGCAAAGTAGAGATAAGTATTTCCCTTAGTTAAGAACCAATTTATCAATCCAGTAGTTGAAGAACACGCAAATCACCAATACCTGCACAATAATCAAACACTTGCACCCAAAACGATAAAGGGGTTGTCAATCCCTTCATGGTCACTTGCAAAAGCGAGATCTGGTAGAGATAGAAAAATAGAACTAAACAAAAGATAAAATACTTTTGGCTTTTCGGTTTATAGATCTGAAAAATAAAAGATCGCAAAATAGTAGATCGGAAACTAATATGATGGAAAATAGACCTGGGGGCCATAGAATTCACTAGATGCTTCTCTCATGAAGGCAAATAATACGGTGGGTAAACAAATTACTATCGAGCAATTGACAGAGAAGCGCAAAGTTATGACAATATCCATGGCTATGATTATGCAATATAGGCATCACGTCCGTGTCAAGTAGACCGAAACGATTCTGCATCTACTACTATTACTCCACACATCGACCGACTCCTGCCTGCATTTAGAGTATTTAAGTTCATAAGAACAGACTAACGCATTAAGTAAGATGACATGATGTAGAGAAATTACCTCAAGCAATATGATGAAAACCCCATCTTTTTATCCTCGATGGCAACAATGCAATACATGTCATGCTACCCCTACTTTGTCACTGGGTGAAATCACGCAAGATTGAACCCAAAGCTAAGCACCTCTCCCATTGCAAGAAATAGCAATCTAGTTGGCCAAACCAAACTGATAATTCGAAGAGAAATACAAAGATACCAAATCATGCATATAAGAATTTAGAGGAGATTCAAATAATATTCATAGATAAGTTGATCATAAATCCACAATTCACCGGATCTCAACAAACACACCGTAATAGATTATTACATCGGAATCTCCAAGAACATCAAGGAGAACATGGTAATGAGAATCAAAGAGAGAGAAGAAGCCATCTAGCTATGGACTCGTAGGTCCGAAGTGCACTACTCACGCTTCATCAAAAGGGCAATAGAGTTGATGTAGATGCCCTCCGTGATCGAATCCCCCTCCATCAGGATGCCGGAAAAGTCCCCATGATGGGATGTCACGGGAACAGAAGGTTGTGGCGGTTGAAAAGTGTTTTCGTGGATGCTTCAGAGGTTTTGGAATATATGTGAATATATTTGAGGAAGATCTAGGTCAGGGGGTCACCGAGGGGCCCACAAGGTAGGGCGCGTGCCCTACCCCCCGGGAGCGCCCTCCACCCTTGCCGCCACCTCATGGCTCTTCTGACTTGAACTCCAAGTCTCCTGGGTGCCTTCTGGTCCAAAAATAATAATCGTAAAGTTTTATTCCGTTTGGACTCCGTTTAGTATTCCTTTTTTGCGAAACTCAAAAACATGGGAACAGCAGAAACTGGCACAGGGCTCTAGATTAATAGATTAGTCCCAAAAATAATATAAAATAGCATACTAATGCATATAAAACATCCAAAACAGCTAATATAATAGCATGGAACAATAAAAAATTATAGATACGTTGGAGACGTATCAAGCATCCCCAAGCTTAATTCCTACTCGTCCTCGAGTAGGTAAATGATAAAAATAGAATTTTTGATGTGGAATTCTACCTAACATATTTATCCATGTAATTTTCTTCATTGTGGCATTAATTTTTAGATCCATACGATTCAAAACAAGAGCTTAATATTGACATAAAAACGATAATACTTCAAGCATACTAATAAAGCAATCATGTCTTCCCAAAATAACATGGCCAAATAAAGCTATCCCTACAAAATCATATAGTCTGGCTATGCTCCATATTCATCACACAAAATATTCAAATCATGGACAACCCTGATGACAAGCCTAGCAATTGTTTCATACTTTTGATGTTCTCAAACCTTTTCAACTTTCACACAATACATGAGCGTGATCCATGGACATAGCACTATATGCGGAATAGAATATGGTGGTTGTGGAGAAGACAAAAAGAAGGAGATAGTCTCACATCAACTAGGCATATCAACGGGCTATGGAGATGCCCATTAATAGATATCAATGTGAGTGAGTAGAGATTGCCATGCAACAGATGCACTAGAGCTATAAGTTTATGAAAGCTCAAAAAGAAACTAAGTGGGTGTGCATCCAACTTGCTTGCTCATGAAGACCTAGGGCATTTGAGCAAGCCCATCATTGGAATATACAAGCCAAGTTCCGTAATGAAAAATTCCCACTAGTATATGAAAGTGATAAAATAGGAGACTCTCTATCATGAAGATCATGGTGCTACTTTGAAGCACAAGTGTGGAAAAAGGATAGTAACATTGCCCCTTCTCTCTTTTCTCTGATTCTTTTGTTTTTTTCATTTGGGCTTCTTTGGCCTCTTTTACTTTTCATGAAATCCGGAGACTCATCCCAACTTGTGAGGGAATCATACCTTCCATCATCCTTTCCTCACATGGGACAATGCTCTAATAATGATAATCATCACACTTTTATTTACTTACGACTCAAGAATTACAACTCGATACTAGAACAAAATATGACTCTATATGAATGCCTCCGGCGGTGTACCGGGGTGTGCAATGACTCAAGAGTGACATGTATGAAAATTATGAATGGTGTCTTTGCCACAAATACTACGTCAACTACGTGATCATGCAAAGCAATATGCCAACGATGAAGTGTGTCATAATAAACGAAATGGTGGAAAGTTGCATGGCAATATATCACGGAATGGCTATGAAAATGCCATAATAGGTAGGTATGGTGGCTGTTTTGAGGAAGGTATATGGTGGGTGTATGATACCGGCGAAAGTTGTGCGGTACTAGAGTGGCTAGCAATGGCGGAAGGATGAGAGTGCGTATAATCCATGGACTCAATATTAGTCATAAAGAACTCATATACTTATTGCAAAAATATATTAGTCATCGAAAAAGTACTACGTGCATGCTCCTAGGGGGATAGATTGGTAGGAAAATACCATCGCTCATCCCCGACCACCACTCATAAGGAAGACAATAAATAAATAAACCATGCTCTGACTTCATCACATAAGGGTTCACCATACGTGCATGCTACGGGAATCACAAACTTTAACACAAGTATTTCTACAATCCACAATTACACACTAGCATGAGTCCAATATCACCATCCTCATATCTCAAAACAATTATAAGGAATCAAACTTCTCATAGTATTCAATGCACTTTATATGAAAGTTTTTATTATATCCCTCTTGGATGCCCATTATATTAGGACTAAATTCATAACCTAAGAAAATTACGATGTTGTTTAGAGAGACTCTCAAACTGATATAAGTGAAGCATAAGAGTTCAACAATTTCTATAAAATAAAGCCACTGTCGTGCTCTAAAAAGATATAAGTGAAGCACTAGAGCAAAATTGCCTAGCTCAAAAGATATAAGTGAAGCACATAGATTATTCTAATAAATCACGATTCATGCGTGTCCCTCTCAAAAGGTGTGTACAGAAAAGATGATTGTGGGAAACTAAAAAGCAAAGACTCATATCATACAAGACGCTCCAAGCAAAACACATATCATGTGGTGAATAAAAATATAGCCTCAAGTAAAGCTACTGATAGACGAAGACGAAAGAGGGGATGCCTTCCGGGGCATCCCCAAGGTTAGGCTCTTGGTTGTCCTTGAATATTACCTTGGGGTGCCTTGGTAATCCCCATTCGTAGGCTCTTGCCACTCCTTATTCCATAGTCCATCAAATCTTTACCCAAAACTTGAAAACTTCACAACACAAAACTCAACAGAAAATCCTATGAGATCTGTTGGTATAAGAAAGCAAGTCACCACTTTATGGTAATGTTGTGAACTCATTGTTTATTTATATTGGTGTAATATCTACTGTATTCCAACTTCTCCATGGTTCATACCCCCGATACTACCCATAGATTCATCAAAATAAGCAAACAACACATAGAAAACATAATCTATCAAAAACAAAACAGTCTATAGTAATCAGAGAACTTTGTATACTTCTGTAACTCCAAAATTCTGAAAAATTAGGACAACCTGGGAAATTTGTATACCAATCTTGTGTAAGAAATTCAGATCAAAGGCACACTTCTATGAACTATGAAAATTATTTTTCTGGGCGCAAAAGTTTCTGTTTTTCACCAAGATCAAATCAACTATCACCGTAAGCCATCCCAAAGGTCTTACTTGGCACAAACACTAATTATAAACAAAACACATGTAACCAGAGGCTAGATGAATTATTTATTGCAAAACAACAAGGAAAATAATTTGGGTTGTCTCCCAACAAGTGCTTTTCTTTAAAGCCTTTTTAGCTAGGCATTGATAATTTCAATGATGCTCACATAAAACAGAAGAATTGAAGCACAAAGAGAGCATCATAAAACACGTGACAAACACATATAAGTCTAACATACTTCCTATGCATAGGCATTTTATAAGCAAACAAATTATCATGGCAAGCAAAAACTAGCATATACAAGGAAGAAGAAAGAGACGATATCAATCTCAATATGAAGAGAGGTAATTTAGTAACATGAAAATTTCTACAACCATATTTCCTATCTCATAATAATTACATGTAGGATCATAAGCAAATTTAACAATATATCTATCACATAACATATTCTCAACACGATCCACATGCATGCGAAGTTGACACTCTTCCAAAATAGTGGGATTAACATTAACTAAAGTCATGACCTCTCAAAACCCACCTTTATCAAAAAATTCATAAGATTGAACATTCTCCAAAGTAGTGGGATCTAAAGTTGACACTCGTCCAAACCCACTTACAATATTATTGCAAACACTATTATCAATCTCATATTCATCACGGGGCTTAAATAAATTTTCAAGATCATAAGAAGAATCTCCCCAATCATGATCATTGCAACAAGTAATGGACATAGCAAAACTAGCATCCCCAAGATTATGGTTTTGCATAACATTAACACAATTTCCATTAATAGAATTTATAATAACATCATTGCAATCATGCTTTTTATTCAAGGCACTATCGTGAATCACTTTATAATTTTCTTCTTTTAACACTACATCACAATTTCTGGATTCATGAATTTCAAGCAAAACTTCATAAAGATAATCTAGTGCACACAACTCACATGCAATTGGTTCATCATAATTGGATCTCTTAAAACAATTAGCAAGTGGATGAGGATCCATAAACTTTTTGTTTCCAAATTTCAATAAATACACAATTATGCGAAGCAAGCAAGCTAGCAACCAAGCCAAGTAAGACATAAAGGACAAACAAAAAGACGAATGGAAGAAAGGCGAATAAAAAGGGCAAATCTTTTCGAAAATCATTTTAGAAATGGTGGAGAGGAAAACTGTAGTGACCAGACCTCAAACAGTCTAGTCTCTGTGCATCAGTGTCATCCGTGGATCGGTAATGCAGACACGCACAATACACGAGGATTTATAACAGTGTCCCAATCACACACTTATTACATCGAATGTCTCAAAATAGAACTTATTACAATAATATGGCTTAAGGCCATCTAAATAAGATAACAACAGAAGGCTTGGAAGATAAAGTGAGTCCATCAACTCCAACGACATAGTTGAGTGAACGACAACGACCTATGGCATCTTACTCGTCGTCTGAAAAGTCTGCAACATGATATGTTGCAGCCCGAAACGGGTCAGCACATGGAATATGCTGGCAAAGTAACACCAAAGAGTAATGAAAAGAATAAAGGCTATCACTACATGCATATATGGCTGGTGGAAAGCTCTATGGTTAAAGTTTTGCATAAAGCCAATTTTTTCCTACAACAAAGGAGTAAATTTTTATTTAACTATCATGGTGGTTGTTAAACATTGAGAAGGTTCCTCCAACTCAATCCCAATTGAGCAACACAAGCGCACATGCAGTAATCTGATTGAGAAAATGGATAGTTGCTGCCATCAATATTAAAGAGTCTGTCTAGTGCCAAAAAGGTCCTTCCAAGGCCTCTTTAAAACGAGCTAGAAGCGCATCAATCAAATTCAAGGTAATAAATCCCACTGATAAGAAATACGTAGATTTTTCACTTTCGCTGAAGAGTTGAACTCTGACGGAAAGGACTTGACACATTGCCAAGGCGATTTTATTAGCCAGTTGTGGGATAGAGATCTGCGGTAAACGAGCTAACCCAACAAATTAATTTAGAGTGATGAGATCAACATGATAATCCGAGAACCAGATATTCAAGATGTCCATAACCGGGGACACGGCTAACCATGATTGGTTTGTACAGTCTGCAGAGGTTTGTGCACTTTTCCGCACAAGACTCAATCTCCTCCGTTGGATTTCTCGCACTACATGGTGTTTGAGAAACAGATGACCGAGACACAGTCTTTCAGAAACATTAACTCTTTACTCTGGATGGACAGTTTGTCGGTGGGAAACGACACCTATGGGATCACTGGAATCCCTTCTACGGTTGCGGGGCGCGGGGTCGTGAGGAGAGCAGGACTAGCAGACGGCACAAAGGGATTTACCTAGGTTCGGGCCGCAAAGATGCGTAAAACCCTATGATCCTGCTTTGGTGGATGTATTTAGTCTTCTTGAACTCTTCAACTAGATCTAGGTGCTGAGGGGTTCCAAGGAGCCGAATCCCTTCTCTGTGTGCCATGGGCCTCCTTTTATAGGCGAAAGGGGATGCCACAGTGGCACACAGGAGGTGGAAAGTTCTACAGCATTGCGAGTTTATTGCTAGTATTACATGACAAGACACATTTAATGCGAGGCTTAGGCGTCCCTTCGCTTTATCGGGGACGGGGGCGAGGCCCGTCCCGTCCGTCGCCGCTCCTCCTTGCTCCGACACGCGCCCCTGGCCAGCGATGCATGTGGTGCCATGTAGGCAGGCAGGCAGCTGAGGTGGCGCGGTGGTGGAGCCTCCACGAAGGTTTGCATGTTGCCACACAGGTGCCTGCCCAGCTGGTTGGGTCGGCAGCTATATGCGAACGGTGGTGGAGACTTGGCTTGTGCGGGCCTGGCGGTGGCCCTGCCGGTGCGTTTGGCGAGGGTCTCGCCGGGTGGCCCAGCAAGGGTCTTTCCGGGTAGCCCGACAAGGCTCTTGCCGTGGCACGCTGGCTTCCCCGGCAAGGACCTTGCCAGGGGTCTTGCGGGTTTCCTTGGTGATGATGGTTGCCTTCCTATCCTCTCTTGATCTTGTCTATTCTTTGTCTTCACAAAGATCTGCATGCCACCACAGAGGTGCCTCCCGAGTCCTGTCTGAACGCATTTGTCTAGCATTGGTGGGCTCAAGGGTGGCTCACTTCGGCTGGCGTGGGCGAGCTGCCCCGGCAAGGGTCTTGCCGGGCCTGGTGAGGCTTCCCTGGCAAGGGTCCTTGCCGGGGAGACCTACTACGCCTATATGATCTTTGTGGCCTTGGTCCTTGTTGTTGCTTTGTTTGCCTCGTGGCCTCGGCTTCTCTCCGGCTTCCCTTTCCTGCCATGTCTATGCGTGGCCGTGGCGGGAGGCTCTAACTGCCCGTGCACAAGTAAAGGGGTCAAAAGTAGATCCCCTACTTTTGTACACCAACAGGAGCCCCCGGGCCTGGGCCATACATAAGCGCAGCACGTTGTTGGGCTAGGCCTAGAATGGTGCGCGGGCAGTTGGGGCAGATTTTTACCATGGCCACTGTCCCTTCGCTGCGCTTCCCCACGACCCGTGCTGAATGCGCGACGTGGGGGTCGCGCGCGCGTGCATGACGGAAGCATGCTGGCGTCACCTTGTGGCGGACAGTAAAGAGGCAGCTTGCGTGTCTCTTCGAGACCGCACGGCCGCCCCCTATTTACTGTCTTCGTTCGGGAACTGTCGTTCCATGCGTCCCACCATGCCCACCCCTTGCGCCATGTTTGCTGCATGCATAACGCAGAGCGAATGACAGGCGCACGGGACGTGGGTAGTTGTGTGTGTGCGGGTCGATTCCCACACACCTTCAATGGAGCGGGGAGGGCGGTCGACGGCCCCGCTTGCTGTCACTTCAAGAAGCCGGATTGGCCGAGGGTGGGCGGCCGAGCCCCGCCCCCGCCCCTTTATAAAGAGGGAGGGGGGCGGGAGGAACGGTGCCTCTCAACTCTTCGCCATCTGCCTCTCCCCATTCCTGCTTCCCTTCTTCTTTTGCCATGGCGAGAGGGCGTGGTGACGCATCATCGGTGGCGGCGAGGGTCTCGGCCAGAAAGTGCATCGCCCCTCCCCAGGAGCTCGTAGCGGCGGAGCCAGCCGCTAGAGGAAGGGGGAGGGGGGGAGGTCGAGGCCGTCACAGTGCCCGAGGGAGAGGAGGACGGGGCGGCAGATCTGCCTCGCCCCCTCCAGCAGCTCCTCCTCTGATGGAGGGACATGCCGGGGATAACCCCTGCGAATTCTTTGTCAGGCTGCGCCATCCGCCGCGCTGTCGTCTTCGCCTTCTGACCCCATTTGGGCGGGAGATGGAGCTGGATCCACCGCACGCGCTGCGGCTGCACATGAGGGGTTGTGGGAACAGTGGCACATGGGTCGACGTCGAGTTCCCCGCCCCTCACATCATGTATCTACACCGAGGGTGGAAGACCTTCGCTCGCCTCCACAGCTTGACGCATGGGCTCGCTCTTCATTTCAAACTAATGGAGGGTGGCCTCCTCCCCGTCAAGATCTTCGGGCACTTCGGGACCCGCGTGAGGTGCTGCGTGGAGAGCTCCTCCGACGATGAAGATTCCTCCTCAAGTGAGAGTGGTGAGGAAGACAACGACAGCGACGACAAGGGCAGCGGGCGAGAGGATGACGGGCCCGACTAGGTGTCGGGCGCCGCTCCGGGCGGCACCGGCGACCCCATCATCCGTGCCGCCGGTTCCTTGAACTTCTCGGGGTCGTCTCCTTGGGCGGCTGGCGTAGGGAGGCTGCGGAAGAGGAAGAGGGAGGGCGGCAAGGCCGTCAAGTCGGAGTATGCGGGCACCAACGCCTTTGTCACGTGTTGACGTCCTGCCGCCTTGTCTTCGAGCTCTGCCTCCGGCACCGCCATCACCATCCAGCCCTTGGACGACCACAGAGACGTTCTTCTAGTTTCTTCTGGCACTCGTAGCTCGCCTAGGTGCCCCTTTTGCCCTTCTGCTTTCTTGTTCCATTTCCTGAGGAGAGGGACAAGAAAGGGATTACGAGCACCTTATATCTTTTTAGTCTTGTAAGCCTTCGGGCTTGTTAGCTTTAGAACTTGTAATCCCCTTGTTCATGTTTTTCATTTCGTATGAACTATACCTGTATGGGATGTTTTTTAATGAAAAAGGGATGTTTGCCAGGATTTTCGTTTGTGGAAGGAACCCATGCCAAGGAGTGAATCCTTGTTATCTTAAGACAAACGCTTTTTCGCCCGGCAACAGGCCTTGCCGTCTCCCCACCTTGCTCAACCTTTCTCACGCTCTTGGTGGAGGCGGGGATGAGGTGGGCTTAGGCTCCTCATTCCCCTTCTTTGCTGCCACGACTACGACCAAATTCGGACCCAGGGGATAATCCTTGGGTACCGAAAAGGGGGAGCACGGCAGCTTAGACATAGAACGGGGTTTCACATATCCCAGTCCATAACGAAATGCATGATAGAGGATAAAGGACTTATCTGGATCTGCAGCCCCTGGCGACCTTGGCTCGCCGTGAAGGTACCTTTGTTCTTGCAGCCCCCGGCAACTCTGGCTTGCCGGGGTCCGGGCGCCGGTCCATTCCCTTTCTCCCAAAATAGCTCGGCAAGAATACTCACGTGCCCTGTGAACCAAAAAAGACAGAGAGGAACAGAGAGACGCGCACTCGACCTCTAAGCTAGGGGTTAGCCGCTGCTAAGCACTATTAACCCTAACCAAGGAAGAGACTCAATATGGCATGCATGCTATAACTTAGGGCACCAGCGCTTCGTTTATTTATGCTCAGGGTCTACGCCTGGCTCTGTACAAAGGGTTACATGCCTTGCCGGCAAGGCTTGTACAAAAGGGTGGCTTGCCGGGAGGCCCGGCAGCCGCGCCTTATGGGTAAAACTTGCGAAGACGCTCGATGTTCCAGGAGTTGCTTACTGGAATGGCATCTTGGGTCTCCAGCCGGACTGCGCCAGGCCTGGTGACTCGTGTTACCCGATAAGGGCCTTCCCACTTCGGCATCAACTTGTTGGAATTCTTGGCCGACTGAACGTGCCGAAGAACAAGGTCGCCTTCCTCAAAGCTCCAGGCATGAACCTTGCAGCTATGGTAGCGGTGCAAAGCTTGCTGGTAGCGTGCTCCTCTCACAGCCGCCCGGAGACGATCTTCCTCAAGGAGCATCGCGTCATATTGCAGCAATCACTCTTGCTCAAGCTCATCATAAGAGAGCACTCGAGGTGCCCGTATATTAGTTCCGTGGGGAGAACTTCTTCTGCCCTGTAAACCAGGGCAAAGGGTGTCTGGCTGGTGGCTCGATTTGGCGTCGTTCTGATCAACTAAAGAACCACCGGCAACTCATCAATCCAGCGCCTTCCACTCTTGCGCAGCCTGTGAAAAGTCTTCGTCCTTAAGCCTCACAGGACTTCAGCATTTGCTCTCTCCGCTTGGCCGTTGCTCCGTGGATGTGCCACGGAAGCAAAACAGACCCTGCTGCCGAGGTCCTCAATGTATTGCATGAAGGCATGGCTCGTGAACTGTGTGCCGTTGTCGGTGATGATCCTGTTGGGCACCCCAAAATGGCACACTAGTCCCTTGAAAAACTTGATGGCTGACTGCGCTGTCACCTTCCTCACTGGTTCCACTTCTGGCCACTTTGTGAACTTGTCGATTGCGATGTAGAAGTACTCAAAGCCCCCGACAATGCGGGGGAAAGGGCCCAGTATGTCGAGCCCCCAGACCGAGAAGGGCCAGGAGAGAGGGATAGTTTGAAGGGCTTGAGCTGGCTGATGGAGCTTCTTCGAATGGAACTGGCACGCTTCACACATGGTTACTAGTGTTGTCGCATCTTGGAGGATGGTGGGCCAGAAGAAACCTTGCCAGAAAGCCTTGCCGGCAAGGGCCCTCGACCCTATGTGGGAGCCACATATGCCTCCATGTATCTCTGCCAACAGCTTTAGTCCTTCCTCCCGGGAGATGCACATCAATTTCACCCCATTCGGTCTTCTTCTGTACAATACGTTATCAACGAATTGGTACAAAGCAGACCGGCGGGCTACTCTTTTTGCCTCTTCCTGCTCCTCAGGAAGCTCTCCTTTTTGAGGGAATCAGACGGTGTGCTATGCCCATGCTGGAGCCTGTGGCTTGACGGCAAGGACTAAAGGCATCCCTTCTACCGCGGGAGTGGCCGCCTCCACGGCCATGACCTGACGTCCCGCCGGAGTCAGTTGGCCTGCGGCAGGATCGGCATCCATGACAACATCTTCGTTGGCGGCTCCGGGGAGCTCGGTGGGGAAGTACTTGCCGGGGCCTAGCTTCCTCCGCTTGCTCTACCCGGTCGACGGCTCAACGGATGGTTGGGTTAACTGAAGCACAAAGGTACCTGGTTCCACAGGTAGCTTGAGGGCAGCATGCTTTGACAGGTAGTCGGCGATGTCGTTCTCCGCCCGAGGGACATGCTCCGCTTGTATACCGTCAAAGTGCTCCTCCAATTTCCTCACCTCATCTACGTAAGCCTCCATCAATGGGCTTTGATAATGTTTGTTGATCTGCCTGACGACGAGCTGTGAGTCGCCCCTGACGATGAGCTTCTTAACTCCGAGGTCTGCCGCGATCCTGAGACCGGCAAGAAAACCCTCGTACTGAGCGGTGTTGTTGGTCGACATCTCCTGAGGAAAGTGCATCTGGATAACATACTTGAGGTGCTCTCCAGTGGGTGCGACAAGCAGCACACCAGCACCGGCACCTTGCAGTGAGAAGGCGCCATCAAAATACATGATCCAGTTGCGGCCCGTTTCCTTGCCGGGGAGAGCAGTCTCCTGTACCTCTTCGTGAGGCGTCGAGGTCCATTCCGCAACAAACTCCACCAAGACTCTGCTCTGAGCCGTCGAGGTACTTTCAAATTTCAAACCGAAACTCGACAGCTCTAGGGCCCATTCCACGATCCTCCCTGTCGCATCTGGGTTGTGCAGTATCTGTTGCAACGGGATGCGGGTGACCACCATGATCTTGTGCGCTTGGAAGTAATGGCGCAGCTTCCTCGAAGCCATAAGGAGGCCGAAGAGCAGCTTTTGCACACCTGAGTACCTCGACCTATCCCCCTGCAAGAGGGAGCTGACGAAGTACACTGGGTGCTGCACCATCTTCTTCTTCTGCGCCTCTTCCCCCGGTCGTGTGGGTCCTGTCGAGCTGGCGTCAACCCCTGCCGGGGACTCAATCTTGTCGGGATCGAGCCCTGCCGGAGAGGGTTTCAGCTCGCCATCTGTTTGCTCTGCCGCTACTGCTGCCTTCTCGTCGACCTCTCTCTGCGCCACTAGTGCGACACTAACCACTTGATTTGTTACCGCTAGGTAAAGCAGCAACGGTTCTTATGGTTTGGGCGCAACCAGCACTAGGGTAGAGGAGAGGTATTTCTTCAAATCCTGCAACGCTGCCTCGGCCTCTGGGGTCCACTCCACTGGCCTAGCCTTTTTCAGTATCTTGAAAAAAGGAAGGGCACACTCCGCGGACTTGGAGATGAACCGGCTCATGGCAGCAACGCAACCAGTGAGCCGAAGCACGTCCTTGATCCGCTTAGGCGCCTCAATCTGCTCGATGGCCTTGATATTATCTGGGTTTGCTTCAATCCCGCGCTGGGACACAAAGAATCCGAGAAGCTTGCTGGACGGGACGCCGGAGACACACTTCTCAGGTTTCAGTTTGAGGTTGATCTTGCGCAGGTTTGTAAACGTTTCCTCGAGATCTTGCATAAGGGTCGCTTTGTCCTTGGTTTTGACCACTATGTCATCCATATAAGCTTCCATATTTCTATGTAGCTGGGGTTCAAAACCAATTTGTACTGCTCTTGCAAAGGTCGAGGCAACACTCTTCAACCCAAAAGGCATCCGTAAAAAGCAATACGTACCACATGGGGTGATGAATGCTGTCTTTTCCTCATCTTCCTTTGTCATGAAGATCTGGTGGTATCCCAAGTAGGTGTCGAGGAACGATAAGAGGTCACACCCAACCATGGAGTCAACAATCTAGTCGATGCGCATCAACGGGAAAGGGTCCTTTGGACAAGCCTTATTGATGTCTGTGTAGTCAATACACAGCCTCCATTTCCCATTTGCTTTGCGCACCACTACCGGATTGGCCAACCACGTCGGATGGAGTACTCCCTCACCAAGCCTGCCGCTTCCAGCTTTCTGATTTCCTCCATGATGAACTCTTGCCTCTCCAGAGCTTGCTTCCTGACCTTCTTCTTGACGGGCCGCGCATGAGGACAGACAACAAGGTGGTGCTCAATCACCTCCCTGGGAACGTCGGGGATGTCGGAGGCTTGCCATGCAAACACATCGACATTCGCCCATAGGAAGGTGACGAGCTTGCTTTCCTATTTGCCATCGAGGGTGGAGCTTATGGTAAAAGCTCCTCCCGTGCCGTCCTCCTTGACGGGCACCTTCTTGGTCTCTGGTGGTGTAGCCCTGGACTTCTTGCTCTTGCTAGTGGAGCTCTCTGGCACGTTCTCAACAGAAGCACAACACCATGAAGAGGTGCGCTTGCCGGAGTGGGTGCAAGGGGTCTCGCCGGTCTCCTTCTCTCCCGGGGCTCCATCGGCAGGAGCAGGCGCCTTGGCGGCAGCTGCTGTAACTACTTCCCGATAGAGCCGGTCGGCGCAGATTAGCGCATCTTTCTTGTCAGAGGGGGCGGTGATGATGTTCATCAGCCCGGGCATCTTCAGCATGTTGTAGGCGTAGTGCGAAGCCGCCATGAACTTGGCTAGCGCCGGGCGGCCGAGGATCCCGTTGTAAGGCAAGGGGATCTCGGCTACATCGAAAACAATCCTCTCCGTCCTGTGGTTCAGCTCGCCTCCGAATGTCACGGGCAGCGTGATCTTTCCCTTTGGCTGGCTCCTCCCCAGGTTAACCCCTTGGAACATACCCGTCTCCTCGAGGTCTCCATCGGGGATCTGCAGCCTTCTGACCACAACGGGCGAGATCAAGTTCAGGCCGGCCCCGCCGTCAACCAACATCTTTGTCACGTTAAGGTTGCGGATTGTTGGTGAAACCAACAACGGCAAGCACCTGACCACAGTGGTGCGGTCGGGGTGGTCCTCGGTGTCGAAGATGATGGGCGTGCTGGACCATTTCAGTGGCTTTCGTGCATCAAACGATGGCTCCACCGCTGTGGTCTCATGCGCCCATTGCTTGAGTTGGCGGTGGGATATATGCAGCGAGGCGCCACCATCGATGCACATGGCCTCTATGGCTTTCTGAAACTCGTGGTCGCCGGACTCGTCGTCCTTGTGATGATCATCGTCTTCCTGCTTCTTGTCGCGGCCCCGGGCAGGCCTATCTTGCTGATTCTCCTTGCCACGGCGGCCTCCTTGGCCGCCACGTTTCTTGCCGGATCCCTCGGCACCATCTGGGCCTTTCTCCTTGTCCCGCCGCTCATACTCGGCCTTCTGCTTCTCGGCGAGCAGTTCTACCTGCCGGCAGTTTTGGAGATCGTGGCCCTTGGTGCGGTGGATCTTGCGGTACTGCTTGTCGGAGCCTCCTGGCTTGTCGGCAGCCGCCAAGGCCTGGCAAGCGTCACACCCGGCAACCTCCTTGCCGGGGTCGCTTGCCTTGGTCTTCTTGGTGGTGCCGGTGTCGTTGGATCCCTCAATGGCAAGCACGGCTTTGCCCTTGCGCTTCATGTTACGGCGTCGAGCTTTCTTTGCTGGGGTGGCGGTATCGCCAGTGGAGTCGGTTTCCGCACCGGCATCTTCGCCGGGGTACTTCCTTCCCACCTCGGCATGAGCACACCGATCGACCAGAACATAGAGCTCGGCCACATCCTTAACCTTGTTCATCGCCAGTTCTTCATGCATCTTGCGATTGCGCATGTTCTGATGGAACACACTGATCACATCACCGGGATGAACATCAGGGATGTTGTACTGCACCCGGCTGAACCTTTGGATGTACTTGCGCAGGTTTTCTCCTTCCTTCTGGGGGATGATGTGTAAATCACTCGCCTGGCCATGAGCTTGGTGACCTCCGGTGAAAGCGCCAACAAACTCATGGCACAGATCCGCCCAAGAAGAGATGGAATCCACCGGAAAGTGCATCAACCATGACATAACATTAGGCTTGAGTGCCAACAGGAAGTAGTTGGCAAGCACCTTATCGTCGCGGGCCCCAGCAGCTTGCATCGTGATGGTGTAGATGCTGTGGAACTCTGATGGGTGAGTCTTGCCATTGTACTTCTCGCCAACGCCGGGTTTGAACGTGCGGTGGGAGGGCCACTAGAACTGCCGCAGCTCATGGGTGAAAGCCGGACAACCCACCTCGTAAGGTAGGCCACCGTAGCCTCCCAGCGCTGGGTGATCCATAGCGGGCCCTGCCCGCCTGTCCGACTGGTGGCGCGCGTCACGTACGCGCTCGATCGTAATTCGAGCGTCCTCATGAGCCCGCTCCCGAAGGACTTGGCGCTGATCGCGGTTGGTTCGCGGGTCGGACAACGTGATGGAGATATCATCACGAGCATTGTCGCGACGAACCGACGCCCAGGGCAGTCGGGACGGAGGAGGGGAGTGCACCGTGGCTGCATCTCCCCCAGCATGGTCTCCGCTGGCATGCGGTGGCCCGGTGGAGTGATGGCCTACGGGTCCCGTCGGCCGCAACTCATCATTGTTGGCGATGCCGACAAGGCTCCGGATGGTGGCTCTCCATTCGCCAAGCTTCTCTACAGCGGGAGGAAAATCGAGGAGCAGCTGCGCGCGCGCTATGGCTTCCGCTGGCATGGGCGGCGGTGAAAGCTGGGTGGACCGCGATGCGCCTCGACTCCTAACCACGTTAGAAGGAGCCGCGTCATGGCTCCGCAGCCGTTCGCCACCTCCGTCAGCACCTCGGCGCATGCTGGCCCTCTTCTTCATGTGATGGACACACGGGGCTCTTCCTAGGGCGGCGCGTAGGGTCACCGGCAGGGTGACGCTAATCGTCACGCACAACCTGAGAGGAGCGCGCCGTGGGCACTGGTGTTGGTGTTTTGGAGGATGCCGTGCCGCCGCCTGGCGGGACGACGGCACCCCTGGAGGGCCCCGCGCCACCTGCGGGGGGCCCGACTCCACCTCCGGAGCCCGCGACTGGTGGCTCGTCGCCTGGCGTGTGAATGGCGCCACTCGCCAGGCCGGGACCAGCGGGGTGATCTAGATGTCCGCAGGCCGCGCCACGGGTTCTCTCCGCGACTGGCCCGCTGCCGGTCCGCGCTGGTACCAACCCGGTCCCGGACGAACCGATCGCCATGGTCTTCTTCTTCTTTGGAGCCATGGCAATGAAGAACAGCTAGGTCAACTGCTAGACCAGATTCTCATGATTGGGCGCCCCTACCTGGCGTGCCAAAGATGTCGGTGGGAAACGACACCTATGGGATCACTGGAATCCCTTCTACGGTTGCGAGGCACGGGGGTCGTGAGGAGAGTAGGAATAGCAGACGACACAAAGGGATTTACCCAGGTTCGGGCCGCAAAGATGCGTAAAACCCTACGATCCTGCTTTGGTGGATGTATTTAGTGTTCTTGAGCTCTTGAACTACCTCTAGATGCTGAGGGGTTCCAAGGAGCCGAATCCCTTCTCTGTGTGCCATGGGCCTCCTTTTATAGGCGAAAGGGGCTACCACAGTGGCACACAGGAGGTGGAAAGTGCTACAGCATTGCGAGTTTGTCGCTAGTATTACAGGACAAGACACATTTAATGCGAGGCTTAGGTGTCCTTCGCTTTATCGGGGACGGGGGCGAGGCCCGTCCCGTCCGTCGCCGCTCCGACACGCACCCCTGGCCAGCGATGCATGTGGTGCCATGTAGGCAGGGAGGCAGCTGAGGTGGCGCGATGGTGGAGCCTCCATGAAGGTTTGCATGTTGCCACGCAGGTGCCTGCCCAGCTGGTTGGGTCGGCAGCTATATGCGAACGGCGGTGGTGACTTGGCTTATGCGGGCCTGGCGGTGGCCCTGCTGGTGCGCTTGGCGAGGGTCTCGCCGGGTGGCCCGGCAAGGGTCTTGCGGGGTAGCCCGGCAAGGGTCTTGCCATGGCGCGCTGGCTTCCCCGGCAAGGACCTTCCTGGGGATCTTGCGGGTTTCATTGGTGATGATGGTTGCCTTCCTATCCTCTCTTGATCTTGTATATTCTTTGTCTTCACAAATATCTGCATGCCACCACAGAGGTGCCACCCGAGTCTTGTCTCAATGCATTTATCTAGCATTGGTGGGCTCAAGGGTGGCTCACTTCGGCTGGCGTGGGTGAGCTGCCCTGACAAGGGTCTTGCCGGGTCTGCTGAGGCTGCCTGATACGTCTCCAATGTATCTATAATTTTTGATTGTTCCATGCTATTATATTACCCCTTTTGGATGTTTATGGGCTTTACTTTACACATTTATATCATTTTTGGGACTAACCTACTAACCGGAGGCCCAACCCATATTGCTGTTTTTTTGCCTATTTTGGTATTTCGAAGAAAAGGAATATCAAATGGAGTCCAAATGGAATGAAACCTTTGGGAGCGTGATTTTTGGAACGAACATGATCCGGAGAGCTTGGAGTGCAAGTCAAGAAGCTTCCAAGGGCCCCATGAGATAGCCCCCCCCCTGTAGGGCGCGCCCCCTGTCTCGTGGGCCCCTCAGGCGGCCACCGACGTACTTCTTCCTCCTGTATATACCTACGTACCCCGAAAACATCCAGGAGCACCATGAAACACAATTTCCATCGTCGTAATCTTCTGTATCCGCGAGATCCATCTTGGAGCCTTCGCCGGCAGTCTGTCGGAGGGGGAATCGACCACGGAGGGCCTCTACATCAACATCCTTGCCCCTCCGATGAGTTGTGAGTAGTTTACCACAGACCTACGGGTCCATAGTTATTAGCTAGATGGCTTCTTCTCTCTTTTTGGATCTCAATACAATGTTCTCCCCCTCTCTTGTGGAGATCTATTCGATGTAAACTCTTTTTGCGGTGTGTTTGTCGAGATCCGATGAATTGTGGGTTTATGATCAAGTTTATCTATGAATAATATTTGAATCTTCTCTGAATTCTTTTATGTATGATTGAGTTATCTTCGCAAGTCTCTTCAAATTATCAGTTTGGTTTGGCCTACTAGATTGATTTTTCTTGCCATGGGAGAAGTGATTAGCTTTGGGTTCAATCTTGCGGTGTCCTTACCCAGTGACAGAAAGGGTTGCAAGGCACATATTGTATTGTTGCCATCGAGGATAACAAGATGGGGTTTATATCATATTGCATGAGTTTATCCCTCTACATCACGTCATCTTGCTTAATGCGTTACTCTGTTCTTATGAACTTAATACTCTAGATGCAGGCAGGAGTCGGTCAATGTGTGGAGTAATAGTAGTAGATGCAGGCAGGAGTCGGTCTACTTGTTGTGGACGTGATGCCTATATACATGATCATGCCTAGATAATCTCATAACTATGCGCTTTTCTATCAATTGCTCGACAGTAATTTGTTCACCCACCGTAATACTTATGCTATCTTGAGAGAAGCCTCTAGTGAAACCTATGGCCCCCGGGTCTATCTCTTATCATATTTGCTTTCAATCTACCTTTATTTGCATCTTTACTTTTTGAATCTATATCATAAAATACCAAAAATATATTTATCTTATCATACTATCTTTGTTAGATCTCACTTTCGCAAGTGTCCGTGAAGGGATTGACAACCCCTTTATTGTGTTGGTTGCGAGTTCTCAGTTTGTTTGTGTAGGAGCGTGGGACTTTTGAGGAGCCTCCTACTGGATTGATACCTTGGTTCTCAAAACTAAGGGAAATACTTACGCTACACTTTGCTACATCACCCTCTCCTCTTCGAGGAAAACCAACGCAAGCTCAAGACGTAGCACTGCCCCGGTAAGGGTCCTTGCCGGGGAGACCTGCTACGCCTATCTGATCTTTGTGGCCTTGGTCCTTGTCGTTGCTTTGTTTGCCTTGTGGCCTTGGCTTCTCTCCGGCTTCCCTTTCCTGCCATGTCTATGCGTGGCCGTGGCGGGAGGCTCTAACTGCCCGTGCACAAGTAAAGGGGTCAAAAGCAGAGCCCCTACTTTTGTACACTGACACAGTTACACCTACTTTCCCCTACATCTGCTAGCCCACCACTGAAAGAGGTCATGCAACCTACTCAACTATGCTAGAGCCCATAATAGCTTGTGGCTGCACACAGAAGTTTCTAGCATGAATAATCTTATGATCCCTTTGAGCCTGGGTGGTGAACCGTAGGATGATCACACGGGTACTCCGGGATATCCTAGGACAACACTGGATTCTCCAGGTGCCCGTAACCAATCCACCCAGATGTGTAATTAAGTAGCCACCTTAAGTTAACCCTTAATTAATAAATCTCATATCTGTCATGGATACACTCAACCAATCCACGTCTACGAGCATAGCATAACAATCCTGAGCATAACGTAGAAGTAACTCTCAAAGGTTTGATAATAAAAGGCAATAGGTTCAACCTCATCCTCTACTTCCCAAACCCACATGTTAAACATATCCTAACCATGCAATGTTTGAGGATTGAAACTAATGCATAAAAACTGGGTAATAAAGTATATGATCAAAGTGTTACTTGCCTTGATGATGATTTGCAAAACCTAGAGACTCATAGTAGCACGCTTCGCACTCCCGGAATTCTATTGCAAACAAACAATAACATACATAAGCGCTCAAGCACAAAAACACGGGTAAAACTCAAATAAGAAGATCCAAACGTAAAGTTCAACCGAAGAGCTTCGATTTGCAAAAAGAATCAACTCAAACGGAGCAACGAAACTCGAGATACGAACGAAACAAGATTCATTTACTAATATGGACTAAACTCAATTTTTACAGTATCAAAATCATGTTCAAGCTGGTTAAACAAAAAGAGGGCTTCAAGACGAAGATTTAGGTGCTGGTTTCATCTAATATGGATAAACGAGCAAAAAGTTATACTAGATCGAAGATCAGGGCCGAGATCACGATCAAAATAATCGCAGATAAAACCCTGGAAAAATAAAACGAGACAAATAGACTAACGAACGAACGCTCGTTAACAGAACCTTATCGGTGAACATCGTTCATTAAAACAAACAAACGGACGAACATCCGCTAAATAAATAAACCACCAAAAAACCCAACCGATCTATCTAAAAAAAATAGATATACGATTTTCTAAAAAAACGACGGTTCTAACTTAACGGAAAAAATGAAGACGGCGGCGGCGGCGCGGGGCTCGAGGCAGGGCTGGGGTTCAGGCGGGGTTGGCAGCGCTGCGGGCTGGCGGGCCTCACCCTTTAAATGGCCGGCCAGGAGAGTCCGGCTCGGGCACGACCCGATAGGTCGGTGCGTGTTTTTTTAAACAGACGCAGAAAAACAAACAAAAGAAATACTAAACAGAGTCCAAAAATCCTGAAATAAATTTTGAGGGTCCTCTAATTATATTGCGGACAAAGTGAACATTTGTTTGGGCTACTAATGAAATTTTGAAAAACGCATTTTTTCCTAATTCAAATAAAATAGCAATAAAAGTCCAAATAAAATCTTTAATTGATTTTAACATTTTTCCTCAAATATTTCTTTTATTTTGGAGAAGTCATTTTATCCCCTCTCTTTTATTTCATTGGAAATATTTTTGAAGAGGAAAAATAATTAAAACCAAATCGATCCTCTTTTTAAATTTGAGAAACATCAAATATGAAAATAAACGAAATCCCCAACTCTCTCCATGGCTCCTTGAGTTGCTTAGAATTTCTAGGATCAACCAAAATGCAAGAAAATATGATAACCTATGTATAACATTCCAAATTGAAAAGTTGGGATGTTACTAACCTACCCCCCTTAAGATGAATCTCGCCCTCGAGATTTGGGTTGGCTAGAAAATAGGTGTGGGTGGTCCTTCTGTAGGTCCTCTTCTCGTTCCCAGGTGGCTTCATCCTCGGTATGGTGGCTCCACTAAACTTTGAAACTTGATAACCTTGTTGCGTGTGACCCGGCTGGCAAACTCGAGAATCTTCACTAGTTTCTCCTCGTAGGTAAAATCACTATCCAGCTGAAACGCTTCCAGTGGCACTGTATCTCTGAGAGGAATATCGTCCATCTTTGCATCGCACTTCTTCAACTGGGAAATGTGAAACACATCGTGAACTCCTCACAATCCTTCTGGCAATTCTAGCTTGTAAGCAACTTCTCCCATACATTCCAAGACTTTGTATGGTCCCACAAAACATGGTGCTGACTTTCCCTTGACTCCAAAAAGCTTAACTCCTCGAAGTGGGGACACACGATGCTATACTCTGTCTCCAACTTTGTAAAATGTCTCCTTGTGTTTTGAATGCGCATAACTCTTTTGTCTAGATTGGGCTACTTTGAGTCTATCCTGAATCAACTTAACCTTCTCTTTAGACTCCTTAATCAAATCTGGTCCAAAGAACTGATGATCTCCAACTTCATACCACAATAACGGTGTCCTGCACCTCCTTCCATACAAGGCTTCGAAAGGGGCCATCTTCAAACTAGCTTGATAACTGTTGTTATAAAGAACTCTGCATACAGCAAATTGTCATCCCAACTAGATCCATAATCTAGCGCACAAGCTCTCAACATGTCCTCCAGAATCTGATTGACTCTCTCGGTCTGTCCATCTGTCTATGGATGAAAGGCTGTACTGAACTTTAGCCTGGTACCCAAAGTCTCATGTAACTGATTCCAGAACTTTGGGGTAAACTGGGTTCCTCTAACTGATACAATGGTCCTCGGAACTCCATGCAGACATATGATCCTGGTCATGTATATCTTTGCCAACTTCGCACTTGTATAAGTGGTCTTCACTGGGATGAAATGAACTACTTTTGTCAATAGCTCGACTACAACCCATATTGAGTCATAGCCTGAATGAGGGTCTTGGGCAATCCCGTGATAAAGTCCATGCCAAGCTTGTCCCACTTCCATTTGGCTATCGGCAATGGCTATAGCAATCCTGCTAGCTTCTCATGCTCTGCCTTCACTCTCTGACATACATCACATACTGCTACATACTCGGCAATATCCTTCTTCATCCCTGTCCACCAGAAACTTTCCTTCAAATCCAGATACATCTTAGTGTTTCCTGGGTGAATCGAATATGGCGAATCATGGGCCTCCTGCAGAATCAACTTCCTAACCTCGGGGTCATTAGGCACATATACGCGATCCTCAAACCATAAAGTATGATGCTCATCCTCACGAAATCCTTTAGCCTTTCCTTTGCTCATCCTTTGCTTTACCTCCGCAATCTCCTTGTCAGTCTTCTAGGCTTCTCTGATTTTATCCATCAAAGTGGAATGAATTTCCAATGCTGCTACATAACCTCTCGAAACTATTTCCAAACATAGCTCGCGGAGATCTTCGGCTAACTCCTTGGGTAATCCTCCAGTCAAAAGCATATTAACATAACTCTTGCGACTCAATGCATCGGCTACTACATTAGCCTTTCTGGGATGATAATGCAATTTCATATCATAATCCTTAATGAGCTCCAACCATCTCCTTTGCCTGAGATTCAACTCCTTCTGCGTGAAGATATATTTCAAACTCTTGTGATTCGTGTATACCTCACAGTGATTTCCGATGAGAAAATGTCTCCATGTCTTCAACACATGCACTACGGCTGCTATCTCCCAATCATGAGTAGCATAATTTAACTCATGACGTTTAAGCTATCGTGAGGCATATGAAACAACTCTTCCCTCCTGCATAAGCACTGCTCCAAGTCCTCGACGTGAAGCGTCGCAATACACTTGATAATCCTTTCGTCGATCTGGAAGAATTAACACTGGGGCTGTAACCAAACGTTTCTTCAACTCCTAAAAACTGGCTTCACACTCCTCAGTCCATTTGAACTTGGTGTCCTTCTTCAACAACTCTGTCATGGGCTTTGCAATCCTAGAGAAATTCTCAATGAACCTCTGGTAATAACCTGTGAGTCCGAGAAAACTCCTGATCTCTCCAACTGATGTGAGTGCTACTCATTTAGTCACAGAAACAACCTTGGTGGGGTCTACCGCTATTCCTTCTCCGGATATAACATGTTCGAGAAATCCCACTTTCTTCAACCAAAACTCACACTTGCTGAACTTGGCATACAACTGATGTTCCCTGAGCTTCTCGAGAACCAAACGCAAATGCTCCTTATGCTCCTCTTCATTCTTTAAGTAGACCAATATGTCATCAATGAACACCACAACGAACTTATCCAAAAATTCCATAAACACTTTGTTCATTATGTTCATGAAATAGGCAGGCGCGTTAGTCAGACCAAACGACATAACGGTATACTCTTATAGCCCGTACCTTGTGGTAAAATATGTCTTAGGTATATCCTGCTCTCAAATCTTCAGTTGATGATATCCTGATCGCAGATCGATATTGGAAAATACTTTAGCTCCTTGCAACTGGTCAAACAAATCATTGATCATCGGTAGTGGGTACTTGTTCTTGATCGTCACTTCATTCAACGAACGATAATCAACAACCATCCTTAACGGTCCATCCATCTTCTCCACTAGAAGTACTGGGGCTCCCCAAGGCGACGAACTTGGTCGAATGTAACCTTTATCAAATAACTCCTTGATCTGCTTCTTAATTTCCTCCAAATCCTTTGCGAGCATCCGATACGGTCTCTTTGATATTGGCCCGGTGCCTGGCAAAAGCTCAATCAAAAACTCAATTTCTCTATCTGGTGGCATGCCTGGCAACTCTTCCGGAAATACGTTGGGGTAATCCTTCACCACTGGTACTTCCTCCTATACAACTCCTGATAAGGAATTCACTTGAGTCCTCTTCGGCACATGCTGGGATACATACTTGATCCTTCTTCCTTCTGGGGTGGTGAGCATAATCGACTTACTGGTGCAATCGATGTTTCCTCCATACAATGATAACTAATCCATACCCAAAATCGCATCTAGTCCTTGCGACTCCATAATGATCAGATCTGAGGGGAAAACATGCCTACCTATGGTCAATGGCATCTGAAAACATCCTTGGCTTGCCATATGCTCCGCTTTTGGCGAGCTTACTAACATAGGTGTCCTAAGAACTTTGGTGGGCAACTTATACTTATCCACAAATCCCCTTGATATGTATGAATGCGATGCACCAGTATCAAAAAGAACGATTGCATTAAATGACTTAACCAAAAAGTTACCTATAACTGCATCTGGCTGCTCTTCAAGCTCCTCAAAGCTAACATGGTTCACTTGTCCCCTGGTGAAAGGGTTGGGCTTCTTCCCAGAGCTTCCATTGCCATTCCCATTCTTTGCTTCAGAACACTCAGTGGCGTAATGTCCATTCTTCCCGCACTTGAAATAAGTAATGTCACTTAGATCCTTCTCGGCGGGCGTTGCCGGGTTGGAACGATTCTGGCTGCTCCTTCCTCCATTCCCATTCCCATTATTGGGGCCACTATGGTTATGCGTACTTCCTCCATTAGATTTATGGCCTCCATGGTTATGGTGAATGTGTCCTCCTGAGTTCAGGGTAAAACGAGGTCTCTGCTAAGCTCCTGAATTCTAATTCCCTTCACTACAAAAAAATACACTTCTGTGATGATACGTGTTTGTCACAGTAGGTCGCGTTTTTTGTCATGCATGTACATCCATGACAAATTTATGACAGAATCAAGATAGTCATACCTGTGTTGTCGTAGAAGTGTTCCATGACATTACCAAAATTATCATCATGGAAGTGTCCACTTCCATGACGATAAATCGTGCGTCACAGAAGTGCTTTCGTCAAGGGTGACCGACACGTGGCATCCACCGTAACAGAACGCCGTTAAGCTATCGGGTTGGGTTTTGGATCCGATAACCCGTTAACAGCCCCGACCAATGGGAAATTTCCACATGTAAAATTCTGATTGGCCGAAGGGAACACCTGTCAGCTCGTCAGTGGGCCAGATGTCACCCGTCCATTGGAGGAGACATGCCTATGGTACGTTGACACGTGGTTGGGCCCAACAGAGGCCCATATAGGTTAAAAAGGCCGGCCCAGTCAAAGGCCCGTAGAACTTAATCAGGTACTAGTGGGCCAGCCCAATAACGGCCTGCTTAATAAAGGCCCATTTACAGCCCAAAACCATATCTGGCCCGTTAATTGTTCGCCCAATATTTGGGCCCATTTACGGCCCAAAGCCAGATCTGGCCCGTTAATTGTTCGCCCAATATTTGGGCCCATTTGCGGCCCGAAGCCAGATCTGGCCCGTTAATTGTTCGCCGAATATTCAGGCCAACTATAGCCCAGTGACTTTCGGCCTGTTAGAGGCCTGATGTAGACATGGGCCCATTTCAGCCCGGTGTGACTTTCGGCCTGGGAATGGCCCGTGCTGCCCATGGGCCATATATGGTCCGACGGGACATCGGGCCCACTAACGGCCCGTGCTAAAGGTGGCAACAGTTAAGCCCAACGTGACTTTGGGCCTGTTAAAGGCCTGTCGTGTAATTCGGCCCGTTGATGCCTGTACTAAGCTTTTGGCCTCTTAAAGGCCCATGATATCAGTGGGCCAACTAAGGTCCGATATATGTTTCGGCCTGCTAACGGCCCGTGAGCTAACTGGGCCCATAATGGCCCGGTCTACATTTCGGCCTTCTGAAGGCCCGTCGAGGACTAGTGAAAACCGAGGCCCAACATGCATTTTGGCCTGCTAAAGGCCCGTGGTTTCATCTCGGCCGTAACAGGCCAGTACAATATTCAGCCTGTTAATGGCCCAACGCTACCTGGGCCAAACTAAGCGCTGGGTCGACAAAAGGCCCAACTAAAATATAGGCCGGTGTAAGTTTGGGCCTGGCGCAATGTGTGAAGGCCCCAATCATTCGGGCCCAAGAAAGACGCAGGCCGGCCCAATTGTGGTCCGCTAAAAACCTGACCCGTTATCGAATGTTTCGGCCCGGTCGACTACATCTGATTTTTTTCAGATAGCGAATGATGGCAGTAACTAGTAGGAATTAAGAACAAACCTACTCTACACAATAAAGAAATTACAGCATAGTAACTAAGAATAAACCTACACTATACAATAAATGATTTAAGGTATATTACATCCACCGGGCATCGAAGTACGCCACCAGTGATCATAAAGCGCAACGAAGAAGCAGATTACAAAAACTGGGCACCATTGCAGTGTAACAAAATAATACTGAACCGAGACCACTTCCAAGACAGTTCAAGAAAGGTTAGCCTCGCGGGGGAACTGCTGCGCAAGCTGCTGAGCAAGGCTGTGAGACCGGCCTAGCATGTCGGTCATAGCTTCCAGGTGTAGCTGTTTAGCGATGAGGTTCTCATTGGTGTTCTCCGCAATCTTTCTTAGAGATAGGACTTCAAGTCGAAGTTGAGTTATAGAATGCCTTTCTGCTAGAACTTGGGACTGAAGAAGTCGAACTGATTCAGACAAGGAGTTCTGTGAGCTTGTCTGACTGTTAGTCTCAAGTAACTTGAACACTGCATCAAGACAAGACTTTGGGGTTGTCTCGCTATCTTCAAGATGTTTTGCCTTCTTTGCTGCAATATATGTTGGGTTTGTCTCACAGCCTTCAGCAGACTTGTGCATGCCATCAGGCATATCACCCCGAAACAAAGTAGAGAGATGACAGGTTTTGCACGTGTATAAACAAAGATGATAACTATTCTGTCAATTCTATCCAATTTCAAATTAGAAAATAAAGAGTAAGTTCAAAATATCAATAACATAATTTGGCATTGTTCATAATGCGGGGAGCTTCACCACACTACTAGATTGCCATGTTAACATAACAAGCATAGATGAAGGGCAAAGAAAATCATTGTATCTATTTTGGATAATGTGCATGGCATGTTGTTCATATCATCAGCCACATCAGTAAGATAAAACAGGAGATGACAAGGTGCAAACGTGGGCTGCTTCACCACACACTGGATTATAGATCCACAAAACCAAGCATACATATAGGGAGTATTAAGTAATGTGCATGGTATGAATAAGAAATTTGGTTTCGCAAGTGAAACTTAGAACTTACTGTTCTTACGAACATGCATTTTGGTAGAAACATCAAACTAAACAGCAGTAAACGATAGGGAGTATGAGAAAATTAAACAGCAGTTGAGGATAAAGGCTTTAGAAGACTGACTTACATTAATAGTTAACGCCGGCTTTATAATGCCCTTCTCCATGTCAAGGGAAGGATAACTCAAGAATTTCAGCACAAAATCTTCTTCATAAGCATTGCCTATACTCTACATTTTGTAGGGAGTAATTATAGATATGATAATACTGGAAGGGATAGAGGATAATGAAGATAAGATGCAGATTGATGCTACATAATCAACTACCAATCCCTGGAAGTACAAGCATTACAGGACAAAATGTACTGACAAGAGCAATGGACTACACTTCTGCACTGGCATTGTCTGTGTATTCTACTTGTTGGTAAGATTAAATATAGATCTGATCTTTTTTAGTAAATGGTGGGCGAGGGAGATAAGATGCAGAATGCTACAAAATGAACCAATCCCTCTTCCCATAATACAAGAGTGTTTTGAACACTGGTGTACTATACAAAACATTCTTATATTATGGGACGGAGGGAGTAGCTGTTAATGTAAGTACAGTGATAGACCATGTTCAGTCTTTACAAGAGGACTGCAGAGCTAAACCTCTTCAAAAGCATTGGGTTGATTCTAAATTTGTGTAAGAGTCCATAGGGATCTTATAATGTCCACCAAATGGGCGATTACGAGGCTAACATGTGCAGTGATGCTACATAATCAAACAGCTATGAAAGTAAGTATGGTCATACAGGGCAAGAGGTACTCACGAGAGCAATGTAGTGTGCAGTATAGTTGCGAGATTCTGTGGTCCCTTGAGAACGAATGTTCTTTTGCTAACAGTTTTCGTACAAGTGAGACATTAAGGCAAATGCAGAAATGTAGTTCAAATTGTGATGTGATATCATAGACAGTACCTTACGCTGCAGCCGAGACCAATGTGTAACAAGATTATTCCAGTCACCGTCGGATAAATGTAGCATCGGAGACTTTACAGAAATTTCGTTCAGAGGCTTGCCATCGAAGTGCGCTTGCCTTAGGTAGGAATGATACTTCATCAACGAGTGCTTGAAAAGCGCAACCAACTCTTGCTCGTCATCACAATCAAGTTTGCTCCTCGCCTATTTAAAAGAATGAAATCTTGTGTCTTCTGTCAGCAGAAACATATGCAGTAATGACCATGAATAACATTAGTACATTACTTACGCGTAAGTTGCGGAGGAAGACTGGAAATTGTTCTGTGTCTGCGGTATAATCTTTCCATGAAGGAAAGATGCGCACAAAGTTCCTGACAACAACATAAGCTTCATCTTCTAAACTGGGAAGAAATGGAACAGGGGTCCTATTTGCTGCAATTGGGGCTCTATCTGGTTCGAAAAGGGATTTGGCAACTGGATTTGGTGTACTCTTTGCTGGAATGGGAGTTTTGCGTCGTACAGCTGGTGCTATGTCAACTGGCATAGTCATAATGTTTGCTGCAGTTGGGGTCTGCTGAGTTGGGGCATCAGAAATGACCAGTGTAGTAGGGCTAGAGTCTGCTAGAGTTGGGGTATTTTGTGGGTCAGGTGATATTGCAACTACACCTAATGGGCTATTTGATTTATCAGGTGCCACTACCTTTTCCAAATACTTTGCTTGTGCTCCTCCACGATCAGCAATCGCCCTCTTCCTTTTGAACGTCTGATACGCAAGAACAACATTTGAATGGATAAATATGGTATGATGACAGATGGAATATGTACTGAAAATGGATAGGCAGGGCGTATTCACATACATGATGTGTAAACTAAGCTAATGGCAGTTCAACAAAGTAGAAGCAATGCAAAGCATCAGTTGCAAGATATGTGCGAGCAATGTAACCTTGGAAAGTTAGAGTAAGTACCTTGATGGGTGAATAAGATAGGGCATCTTCCTCTGACTCCTCCACTAGGGAGCTTAGGTCTCCCTCTAGCTCAGAATCACTGTTAGGATCATATTCTGAGCATGAATCTGTAGGTGGAGAGCATTTGCATTGCATTGCATCCAGACTTGATTTCAGTCCCTTAATGCCAAGTTTGACAGCCATGGCATTGTTCTGCTTTATTCTTTTCATGCGCGCAAGCTCATAATCATTATGATGCTGTTCAGAATCTAAGATTCATGAAAACATAAAAGGTAGTCAGATTATCTATGGAATGCATTGCGGATTCAACTCGGAGAGTGTATCGCTATAAACCCCTGCATATGCAAAGTTCACCTCCCCAACCATGCTGACCAGACCACACACAGAAATACAAACCCCTTATGTCTCTATAACAGGCAGACACACATTTCAAAACTGAAGTAGGAACATTAGAATCATATGAAATTCGTATTTGAACAAATAAACTAAGCAATTATGAGTGGCGTAATGTTTAGCTTCAAGGGTGGAGTGTTGGTAGTGCTACACAAAGCAAGTAGGCAGATTGTATTCCATGTAAAAGATTGAAACCTATGTAAAAGCTGGAAATGACACTTTCTTTCTATACAATGCAGTGTTCGTTACCCACACATGATGGAAGAGATCAAATAGAGAAATACTATTCACTCGGGTCTACGGTTCCAGTATTTAGAAACAGGGTGGTCCACCCTAAGAGAATATTGACAACAAATATGACAAGGCAAGCATAGATGTAGTGAATCAATCATTTACTTGTGAGCTTATTAGGACAAGTATGCAGAATTGTAACTGCAGTAAGAGACCGTCCAAAATCTGAATGAAGAAGTTTGTCTAGCACTTATTGTTTGCAACTAATCGACGTGAATAATTGGATATTATATTGAATGAGTAAGAAAGACAAGTAAAATTGTCAACAAACCTGGCTTGCAGTAGTAATCTGGGTCAATGTCACTACGACCAACAATCCAAAATGAGTAGTTTCTATTCCGAGGGCCGGAATTTTGAAAACCCTATGAACTTTAGAGGTACTAAAGATTACCGAAATACATCTGAACCATTAAGTGTAGGTAGCACTGAGCACACAACAAACCCTAATGACAGTCCTGTCTAATGAGTAATGAATCAGTTAGAAAATGGGTGATGATGAGTGGCTGCTGAGTGTTGAGGACGTATCTCAGGATAAATCGGGTTGGCTTGGTGGGTGTTGCACGACTGAGCCCTGAACGGACTAGGAAGGTAGGCACGGCGGCGCACCCGGGCAGCGGTGACGCTGTTGGGCGAGCAGCTCCTGGCCTCCTGTTAGTCCGGCGTCTCCTCCTAGAGTCATGCCGTCCGGGGACGGCAAGTCACCGGCGAGGCAGGCGGCTGGGGGCGAGTAGAGATCAGAAACACGCAACAGAACAGAGGGGAATAGGGGCCTGGGACGACCCAAAATCCCAGGGTGGGCTGGCCCACCGTGGGCACCATGTAGAGACACACACCCAAGCGGCGAACATGCATTTTCGAAACTAATTTAGGAACATTTAGCTGACCAATTAAACAACTCTGTTTTAATAATATCAGATTTGTATTCGAACATCTAAGCTTGTTTAGCTTGATGCATGGAGCAGTGTTATTATGACACGAAGCACATATTCTGATCGTATAGTGATCATAAAAGGGGGAAACTCTAAGCATATTTTTTTAGCAAAAGAGGGTTTTCCCTCCGATTTCTATTAAAGAAACCACCACGGAACCAACATGATCAATTAAACCCTAAGCATGATCAATTAAACCGTATTATGGCTGTGCCATGGCAGATTTGAAGCTGCAAACCAGAGAAATGATATTTAGCATCCATTGTTTGCTTCGAACTAAGAACTAAATTCTAAGAGCTGAAAAGAAAGTAGAGTAACCAAGTTAAGATCTATTTTCTGGTTGAGATCAAAAATTTGAGGAGATATGAAGTACCACCTCTCTTGTGGCGCCGTGTAGGCATCGGGGGTGCGATGGCTGTCGGTGGCGTTGAAGCAGATCTGTGACGGTAGATGGGTGCATCGGGGGATAAATCCCATTGCGGTGGAAGAGAAGGTCGTGTGAGTGGCCCCGGCAAAGAGGACGACGGCGCCGATGAAGCGAGAGGACGCGATGCAAGGCTATTGGTCTGTCACCGTGGATGAGAAACGTCCATCTCTAGCAGTGGACGACGCGGTCTTGGTAGGCGCTCCGGCATGGTGGAGGACAATGGCGATGGATGTGGTGGAGGACAGGGGTGATTGATGGGGTGGCGGACGGAGGCTGGTGTGGGGATGGGGTGTTCTAGCGCGGACGGTGTATGAATGGGAAAATGGAGGGAGAGGTATGGGGAACCATGTTTTTGGGACGCGCCTGTCTGAAATATGGGAAAGTTACGAACTTAGCCCCCGTTTAAAATTTGGACGTCTCGTCGGTTGGGGATAGGACGGTAATCTCGCATCTCGCCAATATTTGCCCAGAGCGATTTCGGGTGAGGAGAGGGTGGTTGGCGCCTATGGTTGGCGCCCACGATGTATGAACGGGGCTGACAGGTAGGGCGGTTGTGTCACGTCTGAGTGAAGTTACAAACCCGCCCCTATTGAAAATATTTGCCTACATCGATTTCGGCCGAGTCGAGTTTGTTTTGCCGCCCACCGTGTATGAATGGGGGATGGAGGGAGAAACGGAGGTCTTTCGGATGAGCTTGAATCAAATGTGTTTTGCCGCCCATGTTTGACGCCCACCGTGTCGGAATGGGCTCAGAGGCGGTCGTGTCACGTCTAATTGAAGTTACTAACCTACCCCTATTTAGAGCAGTGGAAATCGGGCCGTTGGATTGTCTGTGTAATGGGTAGACAGTAATTTCCATCTCCTAAACACTTGGCTTCGGGCAGCCAACATGGGAGTGGACATTTTGCATCTTCTTTCGAATTTTGGGACAATAAGCATCCACGTTTACCCTGGCAACTAAATTCGAATCCATTTTGTATTCCTATATGAATCTTTATAAATCGTTCTATGTGTTTTTATATATCTTCAAAAGGACGATAAAGATGTATTCCACTATCATATATGAATATGGTTTACAAATGCCGATACTCAAATTCAGAAACTAGTATCCAGTTTAAGGTGAATTCGAATATTTGGAACACTCCATGTCCAACTCAAATGTCACACGCAGCATAATGTGTACTCCCATTTAGATATGTACACAAGCGATGTATCAAGATTCAAATACTGAGTCAATCAACCAAGAATGCACAGAACTAACAGACATATAAACACTTATAGAGTATATGGATCAATAATATCAACTAACATAGATAAGCCAGGCCGCTGTACTTTTTTTTGGCTACAACAACATCTTTTTTTTAGCCAGCATCTTGGCCCTTTCTGATGCGTGCCACGGTCCATCTATACTACTACTATTGCTGAATGCACATTCAGCCCAATTGGCATGTTTGTAGGTCTGGCACAGCAATCCAAATGAAATGTCTCCGAGTCTTATCAATTAATACAAACTTGTGCTCAAATAAAATTACAAACCAAAAAAAAAATTATTACATGATCTCTAAAACAAATGGTTTGATTGATTACATGAACAGACAACACAAAGGTTATTCAACTATGGAAAGAACATTTCACCTATGATTTACCAAGTAGGAATTTAATTTCCTTTTTTCCTTCAGGACCTTAACAATCTGGTTAGTCTCAGCTTGCTTCATTTTGAAATCCGCCAAATATTTATTTGTCTTGAGTACTGCTTGTGATTGTGTTGTTTGCTTCCTCAACATGTCAACTTCATCTCTAAGTGCAGAAGCAGAATCTCTTTCTACCACTAGTTTAGCCTCTAGAGCATCAGCAGTTGGCAATTCATAATGCATGATTGGGCCGGTGCCACTGCTGTGGGATGATGCAACGTCCATGGGGACCTCACTCTTTGATCTTGGGCTAACCTGTTTTGCCATTAAAGTTCCGATTGGATTCAGAAAAGTTGAAGTTAGCAAAACATCTCAACTGGGAGTTATAACAGCAAACCAGTTAAACAAACAAGGAATTAAAGAGTTTCAATTGGATGCTGAAAGTACTCCCTCCGTCCCATAATGTAAGACGTTTTTTAACACTATGCTAGTGTCAAAAAACGTCCTATATTATGGGACGGAGGGTGTAGTTATTAACATCATTGTAACCTGCTGTTGTAGCAGCAAAGAAGTTAAACAAACAAGTAGATATTTAAGTTAAGGCAAACAGGTAATTCTTAACAGTAAGTATCAAACACATAGATAGGCGCAGTCTACAATATGATTAACAGGTTGTGCCATTATGTAATCAGTAGCAAACTAAATTAAGCCAAGCAACATAATTGAACAATTTTGCAATAGGTGGCTAACTAAAATTCCGAGAAGCAGGTAACTGAACTTACGCTAGTTCTTTGTACAGGCACACTGCAACTTCTTTTTCGCTTACAAGGTTGTACAAAGGAGTCCATGGCATCAATTGCTTGGATACGCAGTCCCAATACTTATTTCTTCCCCCACTGCATGGGTAAGTCGAATGGTTAATCTGGTAAGATGGTGCGTCCTTGATATGTTATATGAGGACGTGTAGTCAGACTAGTTGTAGCCAAACACATCACACTGGCTTTTACTGTATATTTCATGTGATTACTTTTGGCATATCGAGATCTAAGCAATCTACAATAGGATGAAAAGACTGGCATCCTTCACGTTATTGGCGAACTCAGTTCATAGAAACAAGCAATTCAACCATTCTGTGGGTAAATCAAAAGAGCCACTGGAATATTTTTTACTACCCAATCATACACGCAAAAAGGGGCGACGCCACCATAGGGGCTGGTATGGGCGGCTGCCTCAGGTGGCTGGAAAGTGTGCACCTAGTTTGAGTCGTCCAGGTTGGCCCATGCTAGTTTTGTTCGTCCCAACGCACGAGCAGGCAATGTAAAAAATGAAGAAAAATGTTTCAATTTGGATGGGCCAATAACATAAGTGCAAGGCAGGCCCTATAGCAGGCTCGCGGCCCAAACAAGCGCCTCCCATATCGATCGACAGCAGGAAAAATCCCAATTCATTCGCTCCAGCCTCCAGTCTGGTTCGCTCCTAACCTAACCGCCGCTGGACAGACCGACACAGCACTTCCTCGCGCCCTCGTTGGAGGGCGGTCGCCGGGCTTCAAGCGAACAGAAGGACAAGAAGATGAAGATCCAACCCTGGGTGTAGCCTGCGTGGGAGGCAGCGGCGGCAGCACGGGCATGGCATCAAGCTTGCACAAATGGACAGTCGCAGCTTGCAAGAGTAGCATGCGCAACGAGCAGCTACATCACATCCCTGATTATATCTAATTCAACTCTTCAATTTCTGGCTAATAGTTAAACTTGACGGTGTTGTAAAACTGCTTGTATGTAGGGAATCTATGAGAAAATGAAACCAATTTCTACTTATTTTATAACTCCCCCAATCAATACTGAACTGACTGAATCTGATGTATCTAATCAAGTTTCCGGTGCAAACATACAAGCTCATGTTGTTCTTGAGTCTGAAGTGTCTAATGAACAGACTGCTAAGGAAGGATTTGATGCAAACATTTTACATGCTCCTGCTGATGAACATATAGTGTCTAATGAGGGATCTAATGCAAGCATTTTGCAAGCTCATTGAAGGATTTAGTGTCTAATGATGATCTACTATGTTGAGAGAGACAGAGATTTGCAGGCATTGATGACAAGCAAATTATAGTGCATTTTCATAGCTTGAGGAAACGTAGAGGCCATCTACCAGAAAGTCCCCGTATCATGACAACATAGCATAAATACTTTTCTAATTTGTTATTTGAAACTATTGGCATACTTGTGCAGGATAGATATATTGATATGCAGTTTGCGCACTGGTTATACGTGCAATTACACTTCGATATTTTCAGCCAGAGAACAAATAATTCAGGCAGGTACAGACCATGTTTGTAGTCCTTGTACACCATGTTGCATTTATTGTTTTTTGGTGCTTGCATCGTTTAGTGTTTATAATCTAAACTACTTTGGATCATTAGCTGGTTTTCAAAGTGCATGTAGCTTCACATTTCTCAAGTTATGTTGATTTCCGGAGTGCAAGTGCCTTCGTATTTTTTAAGTTAAATGTTCGCCCCTGGTAACTTGAATTCATGGATCAGCCACTGCACACAAATCATACACGAATGCCAGTACGAATTAAATGAAATGCAGGGACTTACGGTAGCTCGTTGTACAGGCTCGCTGCAGCTCTGCTTGCGCTTGGGATGTTCCATATACAAGTCCATGTTACCACTTGCTTGGATGTGCAGGCCTTGTGCTCCTTGCATCCCCCTCTGCATTTTTGACACGGCGAATGGTTGATCAAATAAGAGGAATCGACCTTGATGTTGTACCGGAGGACAGATACTTACAAGGTTATACGGGTGTGCAGGATGTGTACCAGATCCCATAGCCCCGTCATGCTTCGCTAAAAAATGGATTTGCTTGTTTCAGATGATATCTCGAGAAGAAATAAGAGTTAAAGTCAGAGTTGCATAGGCGCGTAAGCTAAGAGAGCAGTGAAAGGATATCCAAACATCGTCGGAACAGTGCACAAGGGAGTGATGTGTGGATACCTAGTTCAGGCCGGCGTTTGGGCATGCTCGCCTAGCTAGAGTGCGGGTCACTTCAGAGCCGTTGAGGGTGATGCGTTGGCGTTGGCTGGCCGCGCACGGATGCAGATCTTGAGTGGTAGCAGAGCGCTACAATGTGGTGGACGAGATCGTTGGTGAAGGCCCAACGACCTCGGGGGGCGGAGGTGCGACGATGTGCTCGGTGAAGTAGCCCCGGTGAGCTAGGAGACGGCGTCGGTTAAGCGCACCTGATGCGGTGGAACTCGGTGTCTATGAGGCACGTCAGTTGCGGTGGCCGACGTTGTCGGTGGACCACCCGGTGCGGCGGACGAGGGCGTAGATGAGGTAGCTCCGGTGCGGTGGTGAAGCGCGACCGTCATCTTCGTCGTTGTCGTCCGGCACAGAGGTGGGGAACGGTGGGGAAAGAGACGAGACGAGGGGCGATTCGAGGGATGGCGGCGAATTAGGGATTTGAGCAATCTGGGTGCAGAAGGGGACGGTGGAGAAGAGAGATTTTGCAGGTCTGGAATTGGGGCCGCCAGATATTTCAATCCGAAACGTGGAAGCGCGAACTTATATTGTCGTCGTCCTTTTTTGGGGGGGAGGGGGGGTGGGTGGCTGGGTGCTATGCGTCCGTCCGATACACGCGACCACCCCGACAGGACTACGCTTTGGTGCCTTAAGGCACCTGCCTTTGTGTCCATGACATGTGGGCCCAACAGGTGACTGGCCCACATGTCAGTCACCCAAGGGCTGTTGCCTTAAAGGCACCGAAGCAGTGTCCACCCCGACACGACCCTGGTCTGCCTAGTGCGCCTACATTTGAGAATGCAAATGAATCTTCTTTCATTTGCAAACAAATTTGTATGTATTACCATGCCCGTGTTTTCCTTGCAATAATTAGTCATTCGAAACGAGATACTCTATCCGTTCACTTTTGTAAGTCGTTTCAGACAACTTAAAATGAACTATTTTGCACATTGTCTGAAATGTCTTCAAGGTCTTATAAAAGTGAACATAGGGAGTACTATAAATTAATTAATGAGGAGTTATTTGAAAAAAAAATCAAAACGGTACCCACGCTAACGTGGATTAGAGTGTGTCACATAATTAGTTATTTGAATTAGAGTGTGTGTCACGTAGTTAGTTATTTGAATTAGAGTGTGTGTCACGTAGCGATCTCCAATTCTAACGTGGATTTCGCATTTCACTGTATCCACGCTACTTTTTAATACAAATTCATATGTATATGATGAACACCATGGTAGTGAGAAAACTTTTGGATGGATTCAAACATATGACCTACAAAATAGCACAACAAATTGAGTGAATGTCAACTTTTCGAAACTTAGTATGGCATGAATTCGAAATAATTACCCGTATGCCTGGTCCTCGGTTCAAATTTTACAATGTACACCGAATTGAAACATCGATATTAAGTCTCGTACTATGTACATTCAAATGTTGTTTTTA